>NC_041341.1:23228539-23293539 GCF_004354835.1 Perca flavescens | reverse complement strand
AGCGTTCAAAGCCAGATGACATGGGACAAGATTCTGTGGAGACCCTGGCTTCAGCCCTGCTGTGGGACTTTTCCATTCTGCGGCTGCAAGGAGGACACAACCCATATTTAAGGAAAAAGTCCACCACACGGTCCAAAAAGAACAAAAACGGCTTGTGTTTGGTAAAGCTCCTCTGGACTCTACAGCAGAGTTATCACTTTTTTCAAGAATAGTTTAGGGTGCATTCAGGAGCTTTCACCATTCAAAGGTTTCAGAGCATTTCAAAGATGTGAGATGAAAAGGTTTGACCTATAGAACTAGTGTAAAATGTAATGTAGTTATAGTAATGTGTCAGGCAATACTTTGTTTAATCTAAAATTTAAATTGATTGAACAATGCAATTAATTGTAACTAAGTTTGAAATGTAGACCATAAAGTCCATATCGCTCGATGGTGTTTTAAGCCCCCAACATTGACTTCGAGGCAGCACTACGACCGTCGACTTCAAGGCACCTAACCCTAACCTTAACCCTAACTTTAACCATTGCCTAATCCTAGTGCCTTTCAGGCAGCGCTGCCTGGAAGATGACGTTGGGGGCTTAAAACACCAAACACCATCCATATCATGTAGTGAAATTAAATGAACATGATTGAACAATGCATTGACTGCACTATACATGGAGTAAGTGCATTATTACATACACATGAATGCAAAAGTGCCAAAAAAAGATACATCTTCGCTTACATAAAGGGGCAGTGTTTTATTTCATGTATCATTTATTACTGATGGATCTGTTAAGTTGGTGCTCTTAATTCTTACAATAACTAAGTAACATAAAATCAGTGCTTTAAGTATGTGTGACAATAAAATGACTATTTAAAATAACTGCATTTCTGTCACATTGAATACATAACTTAATCTTAGTTATTTCCCCCTGAATTCTATGAGCCCTTTGTTAGTGTTTCAGTCACTCTGCTTACATCCAGACTGGTAGTGAGGTTATCAGACCTGTGGTAATGCTTGTGAGTTTGTCTTTCATAGCTCTACAGTCAGTCTAACCTTTTGGTTAAGCAGGACTGAAAACAGGTAGTAGTTTAGACTGGGCCATTAGAGGGCAGAGTCAGACTGTGTTAGAGAGAGAGAGAGAGAGATTATTCTTGTGGTAGTGGTGGAACTGAGAGAAGCACTCCATACCAGAATGATTGGGGAAGAAACTAAGAGGAGACAGGCTTAAGTATGGATGAGTTAGAGAATATAATTGCAAGACGCTGATCAAAACCTTAATAATATTGCATCAGTAGCACTTGGCTGCAAGTTACAAATAAAATCCCTCAAGAATAATGGTCCATCCCTCCACCACCATTTTCCTTGTTTCCTTCTATCCCTGTTTTTCTTAATTCTCCCTCATCATTTCTTCCTCCCCTTGTATTCATCCGAATTGTTTTGGTGACAATATGATACTTGTTGATCTCGGAAAGAAAGTTTTCCTCTCACTCCCCTTCATTAATGTCCAAGCAAAAGGTCTGCTCCAGAACAGCATTGCTCAAAGACATTAAGGCATGGTGGATGTTGTCCCCCCAGGCTGGTCTAGTTTGTACAAAAGGACACCATGTGGCTCCACAGATCTTCAGTAATAAAGATCTGTGTGAATTTCTCCATCATCAGTGTCATCATTGTTGATTAACATCATCATGCTGCTCTCGCACTCGTCTCCCTCCAGCAGTGGCTGGCTGTCAAAACATCAAAGTCTAGTCAACAATTGTTCTCCTTCCTGTCCTCCATCTCCTCAAACAACTTTCTTCATCTCCTCACCCTTGTCCTCCCGTCTTCCTCCTCCTCTCCCTCCAGGAATTCCACCCACATCTGCAAGTAAGGAGGGGATTTTCTTCATCATCATCATCATCATCATCACTAATCGTTGCCATCACGATCATAGTATTTACTTCTCTCCCTTTCAGCAGTGCCCCCTACATCAAACACTCCGCAAGTTCATTATGGTAGCCAATCCATATCTGTAATAATAAGTCATGCAGTCGACCATACATGTTGACATTTGGCTGTTCGTCAAAGTTAATGATGGCTGGTGGGATAGAATGTTGCTGGCTGTACATCATGTCACACACACATAACTATGTGCACATGCTTGTGCACCTACATGCACACAGTATGTCATGTTGTTTTGAACAGATCAGTGGCTTTCTGTAAAGGTCAGTGTTTAAGGAGAAGCCATAAAGCATTTTTTACAACCCCCTGTTTGACACAGAAACACAACTTGAAAAGATGTACTGTAATTATTGCATGGCGGCTTAAACACTGGAAATAGCTCTCTTGTGTTAATATGCATGTTACACAAACTGTAATAGCTAAGGGGCTGTTGTTGCTTTGTTTTGATTTAGTTGTAGGTTTGTGCCTATGGTTGTTGTGATGTTTAGAATAGAGGTCATTATAGAGCAGAGAATGTTTTTAAAATTAATAGTGTCAGTCAACTGTGGCAGAATATCTTTTGTTGTGGAAAATCGGTTTATCATCTTAGCAATTAGTTTGAAGTGACCTTTTTTTAAGAAAGAATGATTAAAAAAAAACATTCTGATACTGACATTTTAATTGTCAAATACATACACACACACACACCACAATTGTTCTATTAGTCAAATGTTGTACTGCTTTTGAATGACAACAAACAAGTATTGTAACAAAAACAATGTGTTTATTTCTTTGCGAAAAACTGTGGGGTGGGGTGACTTCCTGGACTCCTGTTGTCACAGTGAGGTTGCCAGGCGTGGTACCACTGGACCTGCACAGAGTCCTAAACTATATACTGCAACTATAAGCACCTAACCACGCTATGCTTGGAGATGCTGCACAGACGTGCTAGGCAGATGGAAAAACTGTTCTTCAAGAAATAGTGGGCAATTACCCCGAAAAACACAAAATGTTTCTGTTTGTGTTTTTCGGGGTCCAAACAGTAGCTGTGTGTTGGCTGTGGAGAAAAAGAAAATCTATTTATATGCATGAAAATGAGGGCAGAGTCTCCATGGCCAGCCTTACTGTTCTGTTCGGCTGAGGTTTTGTTTAAACCACAACTGACCTCTGTGGTAAAGCCATCACATACCATTATAATCTATGCCCAACACAGCGTGCACTCTTTGCCCTCTTATGCCTTTTATTATTTCCTCAAAATTAAAGCTAACGTTGTGTGCAGTGGGCTGAAAGGCCTGGGGACACATGACTGGGAACTAAATGCCTGGGAACTAAATGAAAATCACAGCATAATGTTAAAAAGTGAATGCATTGAGGGGGTGCACATTTCACAGATGCAAGGTTTCTGCAGAACACACTATACAACTTAAATCAATCCACTACTTAATTCTCAAACTTTTCTTATCAACCATTCTAAAACCAATACTGCTCCATCAATCAGTGTTGCCTATCTATTTGCACATATATCTGTTTCTCCTTCTGGTTTAATATTCTTAGTCTCACTGACTGTACCATAACAGATTGCTGTGGCAATGGACCATTGCATCACTATTACATTAGGAAGCATGGAAAATGTGTGTGATGGAGAGAGTGTCAATGTGTTTGTCAATGAATTAGGCTTTTAGAGTACGTATGATTTTGTGAGATTATAAAGTATGTGAGCATGTTGCCAGCAGCAATAGGCCAAATTGTTACAGTGTGAGATAGGCTCCAGGGGATGAAATGTTGTCTCTGCTGGGGAACTTTCACTTTGCACACACACACTCACACACACACACACACACACACACTAACTTTGACTCTAAGCCTTTCTTGATCTCTGCATGTCTGTACTCTGCTCTTGTACCTAAATGTAGATCTTACTCTGATCCCCAAGACCTGCGGGTTAGTTGTACTGCACCAGACCGTGTTGTGTTTTTGTTGTGTTTTTTTTCATTGTGTGTATGGTGTGATACAGTGTCTGTGGTGTAAGTTTGTGTCATGCTGTGTACCATATGGCCATAATTACCCCTCACAGAGGAAAGAGCCTTAGGCAGGGAACAAGGCATTTGGCCTAGCATGTTGGCACATACACACATTCACACACTCAGATCACACAGATAATCAAACCACAAAATTTAACATGCACACTCTCCTCACACATTTTCTCAATAATGTAGACATACCTAATAGTGACAAACAAAACACTTTGGTTACTAAAGTAATTACTGCACTCACAGACACACAAATACACTTGTGCACATTCACAGTCACAATCCAACACACTACCTCCCGCAAGCTTTAACACTCAGCCCATTTTGGCTGACAGGAAGTGTTTAGTGAGGTGGGGTTTGATGAGGAACAGATAGCTAAATAACTAGGCTAATGGGACAATTGTAGCCTATTATACATACACATACAGGGACTGCGCTTAATCTCTCTTCCTGTCCTCTTACAATGACAGAATTTGGCTGCAACACTATCATCTGTTATTCAGTTTAGCCCTCAAGAGCAACAGCTTTCAGGCGCTGTGATGCTGAGGCATGCTTTGATTTAGGGGGGAAAAAAGAACTGCAGCAAGATGCTAAATTACTCCTGGTTAGTAGGACGTGTTCAAGCGGTGTGTGTAATTAAGGAGAATTACAGGTTTTAAAAGTGAGACCCACTCCCACATCCAACACCTAAACCTACATACACACAAACATACACATGTATACTGTGTCCATTTAAACTCAGACAGCAGATGTCCCAGTGATGTTAGTCACCATGTATAATAGGCTTCCTGAAAACTACATGTATGGCCTACATGGTTTCACTTTTCACATCTTACTTAGTGGTTACTTTACCACTAAGTAAGATGCAACAGATTTCAGGGTTTTCATTTTATTGTTCCAGACTTTCTTTGTTAAAGCACTCAGTTTAGTCTGACAAGAAATAGGCAAACAAATACCACATGGTGCGCGGAACTCTCAAGATCACTGTGTGTGATTATGTTGTAATTTTAAGGCACAAAACATGAAAAACCATAATCGTCACTGCTTTTTGTCGTTTGAATAGTGAAAGCAAAATCCATGTGGCTTTCCATGTTTGAACTCGTGATGTGGCAGAGCAAGCAAGGGAGAAGAAGAAAATAACTGACTAGCTATGCCACCTGGGAAATTTCACCCCAGGAAATATATATAGTAATACTCGGAAATGTGTGACACTAATTATTATTAAGGAAACTCGTTTAACACACAGGGTGCACATGTTCAAAGACAGGGTACATTTTGTTCACAGAAATTAATCAGAGAGGAGGAACTGAAAGTAGCTGCAGGAGGAAAAACGCCAACAGATTACCATTTCAAAGGAATCTAATCTAAGAATCTATAGGAGGTTGTATTTAAGACGGTCAACCAATTCTCCTGAAGAGGGGGAAGTTGCCTTCCGACAGATTTAAATAAACAAATTAATACAACAGGAAATTAAAACACAATTCCTGACAAAATGTTAAAATGTAGACCTTTTGTGCCAACAACATGTAAATACAACTGTTTGAAACATTCAAACCAGATATAGGACCAGATATCCCCTCTATAACTCATCATGACAGGGTCCAGGCTGGTGAGGAGCAGAGGGATCGAACGTAGAGCAGGAATGAATAATGGAAACATGGTGCGATGGTCAGTGAAGGAGGGAGGGGTAATGTGTGATGGAACGAATGATAGTGGCAATAGAGGACAGAGAATGGAGGCATAGCAATAGGAGAAGTGCTTGAGGTGTGACCAACATGATACAGACTGGGTGCTGACAAATTAAAGAAAAACTCTGCCTTTGTATTCTCATAGGAGAGAGAGAGAGAGAGAGAGAGAGAGAGAGAGAGAGAGAGAGAGAGAGAGAGAGAGAGAGCAGGAGTGAGGAAGGAAGGGAGCAAAGTTATTCTTGTCATACTGTTTCATACTGTATGAGAGGATATTGACAGAGAGATGAGCAGGTGGTGGAACTGAGAGAAGCACTCCATACCAGAATGATTGGGGAAGAAAATAAGAGGAGACAGGCTTAAGTATGGATGAGTAAGAGAATATAATTGCAAGACGCTGATCAAAACCTTAAGGGTCTGACTCTAGGGAGGGAGAATAAAAAGTCTGAATAACAAAGTACAATGGCAGCAGGGAGAAGATGATGCTTTTGGAAAGATAGGCTGAGAAAGTTTCTCCCTCCAAAGGGAGAGAGAAACTTTAGTGATCCTGTCCCACAAAACAAGGAACAATGTGTATAAAGAAGCAAGAAGTACGGCTGTGTTAAAGAGATGCAGAAGTCTCACAGAGGAAACAAATACAATAGGAATATACACTATATTGTACGGCCAAAAGTATATATACACACCTGGTCCACATACCTTCTAGGACTGTTTTTTTTCATGGTTTGGGGCCAATGGTGTAAAGTAACTAATTACATTTACTTAATGTTTTTTATTCATGCTATTTGATACATGAACTATCACTTTTATGTTTTGAGAACTTTAGATCCTAGTAGGGATGGATGTTTGGAGAGGAACATCTTGAAGGAGAAATAGTAATGACACGAAAGATTGAAGGAGTGAGAAGAGGATGCGGCATTCTTGAGAGATGGCAGAAAACTGATAGAAGTGTTTGTCATCACTAGAGAGATGAGAAAGAGGAGAGGAAGATGAACCAAGAGAGAGAGAGAGAGAGAGAGAGAGAGAGAGAGAGAGAGAGAGAGAGAGAGAGAGGGAGAGGCAGAGAGGAGAATGGACATGAAGAGAGATGGAGAGGGGTTCAGGGGGCAAATAATGACAAAATGACAAGAGGATGATCGAAGTATGGGTCATGTTTACCCACAGGAGAGGGAGAGTGAGAGAGATGGCAAAGAGTCTGGAGGCAGAGAGGCGACAGCAGACTGAAGGGTCACTCTGTTTATGGGGAGAAGGAGAGATTGAGGGATATTGATGTGAGGAGGGAGGAGAGAGATGAGGAGAGACAGCTCGGGATGGAGAGAGAGCCTTTGGCTCCGAAAAGAGAAAGGGATGATGAAGCGAAGACGGGACAGAAATGATGAGAGCCTGAGAGCGGGTAAACACTCATAAAGTGAAAAGACATTGAGGGGAAAACAGAGAGAGAGAGAGAGAGAGAGAGAGAGAGAGAGAAGCTGAAATCCAATGAGAAAATGAGTCCACTGCACATACGCAGTTCTTTGATGTTCTGGAAAGATGCAGAAAACATGAGGGATCCAGTTTGTAGCAAACATACTGTTTTTTTATCCAGATGAAGGAGTCTGCAGGGATTGAAAGAAGAGACAGAGAAACATGATTTATCTGTGTGTTATAAGGGAGAAGTACAGACAGAAAGAGAGAGATGGTTGCAAAGTCAGGGATCAGAGTTGAGAAAAAAAGAGATGAAGGCATCACCTGCAAATATTCAGATCTGGGTTTCGACTGTGAATAAGAGAAGGCCAAGATCAGAGCTAAGTGTCAGGAACTGGATGTAAAGACAAAGCAACACTTCCTGCTACACTGCAGCTTGTGTGGAGACATATGAACCAAGTGTGTTAGCAAAGTAAAATGCAAAATGACCAGAGTCAAAATGAAACAAAATTTGATACTTACTTGGGTGAAAACTTACATAGCCATAGGAGACACAAAAATACATAAGAGCATGTCGGAGCCTGAGTGAAAACTAGATCTCATCTTATCAGTAATATTCTTTCTTGTGGTTTGTTTCTTACATACTAAGTTTTTATATCTATACTATAAATATGATTTTGCAATTTTGTACTTCATTATGGTCATGCCAGAGACCATGTTTCAGAGGGGTGACTTACTCTCTGCGGACTGAGAGAGAGAGAGAGAGAGAGAGAGAGAGAGAGAGAGAGAGAGAGAGAGAGAGAGAGAGAGAGATGGATTGAGTGAGAAACACATAAGTTAGGGACACGAAAATGCTGAGTCACTCCGTTGGGAGGAAAATGGTGGTAATGAGCGAGGGCGAGGCAGCCAGGAGTGGGTGAGAACAGATAAAGGGGACGAAGGGCGGAGCAGGGGGAAACGACGGAGCAAGAGAGAGAGAATGGGAATGGGAGAGGGAAGAATAGAGAGATGGAGGGAGTGGTGGGAGTGAGGTCATGCTTTTGCAATCGTCAAACATATGTAGGTCATCCCTTTTTTTCTCTCGGATAATTTTGACTTAAAGCACACCTGTTTCTTACTAGTAATGACATGTTGAAATGTGCCTCCAGTGTTTGTGTGTGTGTGTGTGTGTGTGTGTGTGTGTGTGTGTGTGTGTGTGTGTGTGTGTGTGTGTGTGTGTGTGTGTGTGTGTGTGTGTGTGTTTTGTGGTCCTCCAAACTAAACGTCAAAATCGATTCAATATTGATCTCATGCAGGACAACAATGTTTGCAAATGACTGACTTCTCTACTCTCTCAGCACCAAGCCCACTGATTCCTACTGAAGACGTAAATCTTTCCAAACTGGTCTTGAATATCTTCTACTATATGTTTTTTTTAAAGGCTCAGTAGTTTCCTAAAACAGCTGGGCAGCAAATGTTTCTCAAATAGTAGTCAGTAGTTGTTATTGTTGGGGACTTTTTTCAGTTGCGGAGTATTTGGTGAGGTAGTATTTACAGCAACGGGAGGACAGGGTACGTACAATCGACTTCAGTGACTACAGAGAGGGCAGGTAGCTAAATAAAGAGAAAAAAATCCACTATGTAGAGTTCCCTGCAACTAGCAGCAGTAACAGCAAGAGGCTTCACTGAACAACTCTCAAAGATGGACTCCTGAGGTTTTTAAATGTTGGACGACAATGGGCCAATAAACAATTCAATTATATCCATCACTTTCCTTGGGCCTTGTGTTTCAGGTGTCATTCATGTATTAGCTTTACTTCAGTGTGTCCCGCTCTTGGACCTACATGTCCTTTTGCCATTACAGTATGTAAAACTGCCCAGGCTAATTAAATAAATGAGTTATTTCTTAAATTAACAGATCATATTATCAGAGCAGCTAACTTCTACTATGTTAAATGTGCTCGTTGGGTGACGGCACTTCTTGTTTTGTTGTCAAAGTATTTTCAAACAAAAAGAGGCTAGCTCGCCCCTCCCTCCTCCTCATCCCTTCCCCTCTCCTTCTCTTCCGTGCTTCTGCGCACTAACCCCCCAACCCCCACCCCCAAATCCTTCTTGTTGGTTATTTGCTGGAACGCTGGAACACTGTTTGTTATGTTTCGTGGTGCAGGTTGGCCCATTTTGTTTTTTTTGCCGTTTGTGGAGCCTGGGCTGTCTGTAGAGACCGCGTTTTTTTACAGTTTTTCAGGGGACAGGCAGCTTGCGGATAGTGAGGAGATGTTTAATGTATGTGACAAAAAATGCTGTAGCCTATAAAACTTGTGATATCGCTTAGAGCACCTTTAAAGTTACAACAGAGTCTTGTAGTAATGACGACAGCATAGAGAAATTTAAACCCAATAGCTGGGCTCATAAGGGTGGTGTCACTGTGATCTGCCATCCTCATTCAAACCAGCTAAACTTCATCAGGGTGGAGTGCGGCAATGGTGCTCACCATAGACTGTTAATAATATACAGTCTAGGGTGCTCACTCATTTAGCTATTGTGACAACATAAAAATAGATTTTTTTTTAGAAAGCATCTGGCAAGGACAAAGCAACAATCAACTCCTAACATACCATAAAACACTTTTCAGAGTTAGATGTAAAGGTATTGCATTTCCAGAAATCTAATTGGACACAAAGACCTCCACCCCTGTGTTTTCCAATGCTCTTCGCCTATGCGAATGCTACAGCAAATGTTATGTCAAGAATATTCTGTACCTATGCCAAGTGAGCAGGAAATAGTATCAGCTGTGAGTACGAATACATATTTCACATACTGTATGTCTAACAACGCACGCATACAATAAGTTTTTTTAAACATTTTAATGCAATTCATCACTGACTCACATTGGGCAGAAAACTGCTGCTGCACTGCTTTCAGTGGGCTCAGACACTGACCTCTGACCCCACTGCTCTAGTGGTGTTTTTGCCAGTGCCAGCTGGAAAACACTGATCTCATTGCATCACTGGGGTGTGGCCAGAAAAGGTTAAATTCAATTTTGGATTGCCATTTAAAGTTATGTAATGCAAAATCGAATCGACAGTAATCTGGAGAGTATAAACATACTAAAGGTTCTTCTCTGTGGTATTTTGCAATGTAGTTTTGTTGACATGATGTCAGATAACAGTATCTCTGAGAGAAACTCTTAACTTTTGTCTCTCTAGTCAAAACATGGTGCATTAAGTATACCCGGACTTGATTGGCTCTTATCTCTAAGTAGCTGCTACAAAACATGAATAGCATTTGAACCGACAGACCTTACAAGTCTTCATTCATCAGGTGTTCCTCATTTCAAGCCAATCATGGTCCAACTTTGTTACTGTTTATAACAATGAGGTTATTAGTTTAAATAGCTTTTTAACTTAGTTGTTAATTTAGAAAAGATCAAGATGAAAACTTTTCAAGATCATATACTGTACATCTTGAAAAGTTTTCATATAAAGGAGGTATATATATTCATACCTCCTTTATTTTTGTTTTTCACCTCATACTAAGTCCCAGCACTACTCAATAGAGGATCACAGTGTCTTAGTTTCTTTTTATCACCTGAGCACACAATCACACTGACTTGCAGCTGTTATGCAACTAGGAGGTGTGACATAACTCAGAAAAAAAGCAATCATTCACTTTCTGTTTTTCACTGTAGGCACATTAGTATTTTCTTATTACAATGGATGCATCAAAATATGCCAATATACTATACCAAAGAAAGCCACACGAGGTTGGGATACTAGTGGTTTAATCTGCTATATTTCAAGACTAAGATGTCTACTACAAAAAACACATGGCGTGCAATGTTAGAAACCATGGTCAGAGGTTAAGGGTGGATTCTAAGTCACAGTAGATCCTCAGGCAAGGGTATACATTTTGAATTTCCTCAACTTGAAATGTTTAGGAACGCTTGACCTGCGCAGCATATTGAAGTCGGCAGCAGCCAGTGACTCTGAATCAGTTTGGTAGTTGGCACCGGCAGAGTGACTCCTCTGTCTCGTCTGTCTAAATATGAGCCGAGAGCTTTGGGGAATATTTCCTCTCCTCCCCCTTCTTTGTCTTTTTAGTCAGACTGTCTTCTACCCCTTTGCTTACCCCTCTCCTCTCTTTAACTTTCTGTCTTTCTTCTTTCTCTTTGCTGTTTGCTATTTGTTTGTTCAGTGATTTTTTCTTAAGTCTATTCCATTTCTTCCATAGCTTCTCTCTTTCCTCTTCTCTTTCTCATCTGTCCTTAGTCTCTCTTGTCTATATGCGTGTGATGCTCTAACAGAGGCAATTTCACTCTACAAAAAGCACAGAGCATCTTGACATGACATGACATGACATGACAATCTTATTTGTAGCATAATACAAATTTCTTGTTTAGGTTTAGGTTAGGATAAGTTATTCAGTTTGAATTTATGGAAAGATTTAGCTCATGATTACAGTTTGGCAGTAGATCATAATAATAAGATGAACATTTCTGAGTACATATGGTTTGTATCAGATTTGTAGAAAATCATCTGAATTGAAGGTTTTATTTATATAACTAAGATTAGGGTTGGGACTTACAGTACAGTACACGTTATATATGCAGTGAGAAAGATGAGACATTCTCAAATCATTTAGCATATTCATTTCAACACCATAATCATCAACACCATCTCTTGCCCTTTCACGTATTCACATGTTGCACACAAACATGTGGCTCTTTCACACACAATATCACACAGATTGTACACACTTGCATAAACATCACACAAATACCACCCATCAGTCGTGAGTTGAGTCAGAACCCCTCAGGTTTGCTGACTCAAAAACATATCCTGTCAAAACTCTGATTGAATTGCCTGACACACAAACACACAATCACACACATACACACACACACACACACACACACACACACACACACACAGAGGGACTATGGCAAATATAGCTGTGCCCAGATTAATCTCCCTATGCACACAATCACAGTGACATACACAAATAATAAAGCATGCTTGAATACATCCTCACACTTAGTAAGCACATAATGCCACACACAAATTCACAAATTAATGCATGAACAAAATGCATACACACAACTATGCGCACAGACACATTGATGCAATCATGTCTTTGACTTCACCAGCGCAGTGGGCAATATTTAGATGCACGCTAATGTGGACAACAATGTCAATCTAATTTCTTTTTGTAATTTTCTAAATGTTTTTTATGCTGCAGTAGTGGTGTGGCTCTAGGGATGGCAATGCTAGTCTGTGGGTACCCCACTTTGGCCCACACTGATATAATCTTACAGTAAAAACTGTAGTATTGAATGGATTTTGTACAGACATTGGCACAGACCCAGGCTCCCCCATGGCCTTCACCTGCAAAATGTCACTTGAAGAGACAAATACAGATTATGGAGGGATGCAAAATGTCCGCAAAGAAATATAACAGTCATAAAATTACTACAAAGAGACACAAAGCAACTGCAAAGACACACAAAATAACCACAAAAACGGGCAAAACAACCACAAAGAGACATAGAATGACCACAAAGAGAGACAAAAGACTACAAAGAGACACACAATGACCACAGAGAGACAAATACAGATCATGGAGGGATGCGAAATGTCCGCAAAGAAACATAACAGTCATAAAACAACCACAAAGAGACACAAAACAACTACAACACAGCTACAAAGAGACACACAATGACCACAAAGAGACAAAATGTGTCACGACTACAAAGAGATGCAAAACAACAAATATGAGCCAACAACATCACAAGGTCTTTGTCTTCCTCCATGTAGAAAAGATGGTCGGGCCTTTTGCACATCTGTGCCTAGGGGCCCATTGACGCATAATCCGCCCATGAATATTGAGTGTAGGTCACCCACGTTTTGGCAGTGCTCAGAGCCCAATGCACAATCATTGTACCTTTGCCTATAAAATGGAAGAAAATAGACTTGAAGCACAAAAATATGCTTCTGTGTCTATAGCTCGAGGGAAACGTGAGCTGTTACAAAGTCTGTGTAGGAAGATGTATTGATTTACTGTAAATAGGAGTCTATCTGTTCCGACTTTCCGAAGACTTCAGTGTGACTTTGTGAAGAAAAATCCGGTCAGAAACAAGTCAGGGCTTGCTAACAGTGTCTATGAACTGAACTTAAATGTGTTCTGTTTTGGTGGCGTGTGAGTTTTTGTGTCAGAGATTAAATGGATTCCTTCGCACACAATCGGGAAAGGATCTCATATGTAGAGTAGATTGTTTTGTTTTGGTTTTATATCATATAATAATATACACATAACACACTTGTTAAAATATGAAGTACAGATAATCAAAACAAAGATTATGGGACATGGATATGCCATGATCCTGCTCTTCATAACATTTTCACACATACACAGATTCTCACGCAGTCATATACATGCTCAAACACATACACAAACACAATAACCAACACTTAATCTCCATTTTTAAGTCCTGAAAATGTTACTCACAAGAGAGGCCACTTTCAATATTTTTTACTTCACCCTTCTTAAAGTGCTCATATTTTTGGCTTTTCCCCTTTCGTTTATTGTGTTGTACATCTTTTTGTGTATGTTATAGGTTTACAAAGTGAAAAAGCCCAAAGTCCACCCCAAAGGGACTTACCATCTCCAACAGAAAACACTGTTCACAAACTGCTCCAAACAGCTCTGTTATAGTCCAGCCTTTACTTCCGTGACGAACGTGCGTCACTTTGTAACACGCGTTATAATGCTTCCCTAGCTGCTAGCGTGGCACTCCCTCATGCTCTGCAACTGACTAGCTAGCAGTACTTACTGCGACTCCCAACAAAGATGGTACATAAGTGAGATGATCACTCTGTAGCTAAAACAGAGAGCTCAACACACAGGGTGAAAAGAGGAGCTGCAGCAATGTGCATTACAACAAAAATATGGTGTTTTCTGAAAATTAAACCACATAAACCTATTCTGGTACAACCACTAAATACAATTATGAACCTGAAAATGAGCATAATATGAGCACTTTATGAACTAATTAATTTTTTTCTCAAAGATAATCTTAATTGTTCCTCAGCCTCTTCATCAGCATACTGTGCATGGCAAATCATACTCTGGCTTTAGCTTCCAACAGTTACAAGATATCTTTACTATGGTGTATGTGCCATAAGATACTGTACAAAGTTACTACTGTTCTGCATGTCACTGCAGAAGAGACTGTCAGCTCAGTGCTACCAATGTAAAGTATTGTAACATTTAAGCTAGAAAAGACACAAGGGGATGCGGCTACATTCAGTATATCTGATGCTCTCTATACTGTAAGTCATTGTGCAAAATCGCTTCAGTGACTTTATTATAAATGCATGCTGTGACAGAAACTAGGGAATAAGAAGACATCACTGTAACTGGGGACTGATATTATCCTGCCTTTATTGTGAGTCTGAAATGGCAGTCCCTGTCTTTCCATTTCCTCTAGTCGATGCTTTTTCTCTTCTTTTTCCTATTCCTTCCTTCTGTTTCTCTCCCTTTTATTTCCTCCTACCCCCAAAGAAGATAAAATTGAGATTACATTAGCGAAACCTCCTTTCTTGTCTCTCAGAGGAGAAGAGCATAATTACTCTGTCTGGGCTTTTGGCAGAGTCCCTCAGCACTTATTGTGTTTTAAGAAACCTAATTTTCACAGCTGCACCGCCACACTTTAATTAAAAAATGAAACTGGTACAGTTGTGTTTCCATAAAACCTTATACTGTTAATTTATAGAAGGGATTATAGGGTAAGCGTTTGACATGTTATAACAGCAGGGGTATATAAAGAGGTCATCTTTTTTAAAGGTAAAGCTTTCTGAGTGAGTGTCCTGAACATGAAGGACAAATGGTTACATGAGCCCTTAGAAAAAAAAACAGCTATTTTACCCTTTTTAAAAATCTGTCAAGACGTCTTTGATTTTAGGACACCTCAATGTATTTTTTTCCAATTTCCAGCAGTCGGGTGTTTCTTCTAAGTGCAAAGCACAAATCTAGAGACAAAAGGTATCTGCAGGGAAATGGGACAGTAAACCGCAAACACAATCTCTGAAACAAGCCTTCTGCTCCCTGAGAGTGTATTATTATGGCTTCCTGAGACTAACCAGCTCTCTCTGTGTCATGGTGTTTTATATTGCTTCCACATCGAGCTTTCTCTTTCATCTTTTATTATGGTTTCTTCTCTGCCTAGATATTCTTGTCTTAGTCTTTCTCTTATCTGTCTGTTTTTATCTCTGGCTCTTTCCATCTCGGTCTCAGACAACACACACATACGCACGCACACATGCACGCACGCACGCACGCACTCACACACACACACAAACCCACACACATGCATATATAACAAATTGGGTGCTGAAATATCCTCCCTAATGAGATACAACAATATCTAGAACCAGCTCGCACACATGAAAACACCCAAATACACCTACACTTACAACACAGACACACCCATACACGTGCATGCACATGTGCACGCACAAATGCACGCACACACGCAAACACACACACACACACACACACACACACACACACACACACATGCACACACACACACACACACACACACACACACACACACACACACACACACACACGTATGAGAGTATGAGACATTCCCTCAGTTCTGCAGCTTATGATAATGTCTGTCTCTTCTAATTAGGCACTTCTATCTCTGTAATGTTTTCCACATTTCTTGCACTCTTTTCCCTTTTCAGTCTGTCCCTTTTTCCCTCTTGTCTCTCTCTAAGCCCTGCTATCAGCCTGTAACCTGTCCCTGACACAAAACAGATGTCTCTCCATCCCCTCCTTCCTCCCTCTATCTCTTCCTGCTCCTCCGCCTCTCTGTCACTTCGTCTTCACCTACCTTCAGTTCTCAGCACTATATTTTCTGCCTCTGCCCTTTGCTTCTTCTTTTCTGTCTTTTATGTCTCATAGTCCACATTCTCACTTTTTTCTCTTTCTCCGTTCAATGGGATAACATAGCAGTGTAATGATTTCCAGAGGTCCCAGTGCTCAGGCGAACATTGTTTGACTCTCTTTGTCAGCAATGCCATTCATGAACAAACAAACAAACACTCTCATAAATCAATGTAGTTAGTTTGCCATTCAAAGAAGCTGTTTTAACTTAGGTTTTACACTTACGTCTTTATTTGCCTTGAGCGTTCTCCCTTTACTCTTTCTCCCTAAGTTTGTTTTTCATTCATTCAAACATAGATTGATCAGATATTTACTTAACATTATATAATATGTTACCCTATCTTTCTGTTCTTTGCTGTAGAGAGACAAGCACATACATCAGCTCATGACAATGTCTATCTTTTTATCCAACAACCATCTGTCCGCATCCATCATCTTTCCATTCAGATTGTTCCAACATTATTGTTCTTGCTCAAGAATCCTCTGACCACCCTCCTAAGAGTGCCATAAATCAGCAGTTTATTCCTTCTACAGCAAACTTTTATCTGCCTATTTATTGCTTTGTTAAACTTCTTTGTATTGTATTATTGTTTGTTCATTCATGCGAGCCTTTACTCCCTTTTTTTGGACCCTGTTATCCTCCACTAATCTTTTCCATCCCAGATTACCTAAGGCAGGCTCACCTGCTGCATAGTAGAGAGAGTCTCATTATCTCTGCCACCTGATGAGTGTGTGTCAGTGTGCATGAGCAGTTGTGTGGCTCTATTTGTTGGTGTAGGGTTTTTGGTGAAGGGAGAGTGCTTTGTATGCATTGCGTGCACAAGTGTGTGTGTGTGTGTGTGTGTGTGTGTGTGTGTGTGTGTGTGTGTGTGTGTGTGTGTGTGTGTGTGTGTGTGTGTGTGTGTGTGTGTGTGTGGCTGGCTGATGTATTAGTGATAGACACATTTTCAGAATATGATTTTTTCATCAGTGGTTCTGTTGCCATGAATCAACACAGAATTGCTTTGCAGGCTTGTTTTTGAGGGTTCTCCGGCAACAAAAGCGTATTAGTTTGTTTTAATGGGCCCGGGTCCCAGTGTGACACTGATAGAAACACTCCCTTCTGCAATATTCCCAGGCACCCTTCCCTCCATAAATCCAAAACTTCCTATCTGCTTTATTCGGTTGTTTATTGCAGTGGAACTTTGTTGAGGTCTTTTACAGGACTGGGATTTCCCAAATCCACCTCGACATGTGTGAGCAAAGCATCAACAGTAATTTCCCTCATTGATTCACACCTGGTTACCAGATTGTCTTCATTATCATTTAATAGGAAAATGGATGATAAACAGCCAAAAAGTGCTTTTTGAGTTGGACCTGCATTTTTTTTTTTTTATTAAATCTGCGTTTTGAATGTGTTTATCTAACTTTACAGTATGTTGTGTTGGCATATTGTAGTGAATTAATAAATAATAATACAACATAGCTTATATGGTTTAAAATTCAGCAAACACACCGCATATAGTATATAACCATGTTATAGGTAGTTTTTCACACAGAGTTTGTACTTGAACGTATACAGAAGAACACTCTAGCTAAACATCTGTTCCTCAGTAGTGGAGGTTGTATAGCTATATGAAGTCATTATATCCTACCAGTAACCATCCATAACTCCAATAATGGAGAATACTGTGTTTTATTTTCCATGTTGTGCATGCTGAAAGCATACAGTGCCTACATTTTACAATAATAAGTTTTGAAAAGTGCAGCTTTAGGACTTAAGTTCAAACACACTTTAAACAGTTAATTATATCACAAATGTGTCCATGAGTTATGTATTGTGCAATAATGCATTAAAATACAATGCAAGTGGGAGGGTGTGATACACGGTTTAATAAAAGTTTTTTAGTAAAAAAATAAAATAAAAGTTCCCTGAGTTTCCCTTGTTTCCTTTGGAGGAAAATATTTTTGCATGTTTATGTCTTTTTATTTTTGTAGACTTTGTAGATTTTAGCAGACTTTAAAGTTAGACAGGTAATAATGAGTTCCTCTTTGGGGCCAAAACATAACACTTGTGCTCGTATTACAGAATTAGCTTTGAAGACTGAAAAAAGTCTGCAGCCCTCTGTTGAGCAGACGCATCATTATCCACTATCTCGCTGAGCTCTTCCGGGATGCGTAAGCAAAGCAATAAAGCAATAATTATTAAAAAAGAATAAATTAGGCAAGCCATTTTAAGTTTGGTGATTGAGTGATGCTGAGCTGTCGCTACCTTGGGATGTCTTGGTCAAAACATAGACCGAGATCAAAGCTGTAACAGCTGAAAAGACTCATTTGAAACTATGTATATCTCAATAAAGTCAAACAAACACAGCATGTTCTCTACTGGGGTGCTGACAAAACCTACAGCTTAGGCTTTGTTCATTCCAGCTGTGTGACTCTCCTCAAAGAATATTCATCTGTCATCCATGGTTTGTGACTTTTGTTCTTTGCACGTGAGCAAGGTTTTGCACCTGAGCAAGGTTTGCAAGTCGAAAGTATTGTACAGTAACTGGGCCCCTGCATGGGTATGTGTGTGTGTGTGTGTGTGTGTGTGTGTGTGTGTGTGTGTGTTTGTGTGTGTGTGTGTGTGTGTGTGTGTGTGTGTGTGTGTGTGTGTGTGTGTGTGTGTGTGTGTGTGTGTGTGTGTGTGTGTGTGTGTGTGTGTGTGTGTGTGTGTGTGTGTGTGTGTGTTCTGCAGTGATCCAGTTTCCAGTTCCAGTGAAAGTAGGCCAGGCAGCCAGTTAGCTCATGAGTCAGCCTTTTCTCCTGAGAAAGGAGACTCCCTGACATGACAGCATCATTAACAGCTGACCGACACACCCTACCAGACGGACACACACACACACACACACACACACACACACACACACACACACATGCACTTTATTATATTTTTGCATTAACTAACACATGTACGCACTGCATCACATATGTTGTAGATGGACACAAACACATACAGTATAAAACCACACAACACACAGCCGATCTGCTGTGTGTGCCGCAACACACCCAAAGTCCACTCTCAGCAGTATTTTGTGATGGATACTCTAACCGTTTGTCTCCCTTGGTGTAATAACGTGACGCTGAGGTCACTGACTCGCAGATGAATTCAGATTAATGCTGACATGAGCCGCGTTGAACTCAGTGATACTGAACTGAGTTTAGCTCTGGTTTTGTTTGTGGTAAGAGAAGTGCTCAGATCTTTTACTTAGGTAAAAGTATCAATACCATGATACAAAGTACAACTACTACAAGTAAAACTCATTATTTTTAAATCTTACTTAAGTGTATAATCAAAATGTAGTTAAGGTATCCGAAGTGAAAGTACTTTTTCTGCAAATAATATATTACTACAATTTACATTATTGGATTATTAATACTGATAAATCCATGCACAAGTAGCGGCCAGTGGAGGTAATTTTAACTTCCGTATATAGCAAGCTAGTGGTCTGGGCCCTCCAAAGGGGCCACTCTTTACCATGAAATTCACCATTCATTTAATATTTGCTTTATTTCCTTTTTTATTTAATTTCAATGGACATGGAAAAATCCCTAAGTATGGTTTCAATTTGCAACAACTTGCAGACATGACTGACCAAATCATTCACTCTGAAAGATAAGATGCAATTTAGGCATAACCAATAGAGAAACTGGGACATTGAATCAATACAGATGTCCCTGTTTTATAATAGCAGAATCAAGATAGCACATATAAGAGAGACGATCACAGAGACGATCTCATTAAACATTTAACATTTGTCAATGAGTTTTTAAAATGTATTCAACCACTATTTTGCCTTTGTGTGAATTAAATGGGGTTGAGCTGAGCAACACTCAGGATAAGTGGCCTTTGTTCTTGCTAAGCTTTATGGGCCGGGCTGGACGAATTATTATTTCAGATAAATCAGAAACATCACAACAAAGTCACTATCATAACATTCTCAATTATAGTTTTTTGCTTTATTATGAAGCACTTGTTTAAAGTCAACATTGCAACAAAAGGTATAGGTCAAGTATGCAATGAAGACACAGCCCATCTTTTCTCACTTCAATTTTCTTTAGGATTTTTATTTTGACTAGTCTTATTTTCTTTTTATTTCAGTATGTTGATATATACACATATACATGAATAAATACTATGTATGCATAAACATACGCAATTAGATCGTAATATGCTCTTTCTCGTTTTCTTTGAACATACAAAATACATTAAAAAAGAAAGTGAATTAAACACCCTCTCCTAACATATCATCTATATTTCCTTAACTGTATCCTTAACCCCCCTACCCTTCCATCACTTCTCTTCTCTGTTGGGTAAAGAGAAGAATGCTCATTTGAATTCAGAGGTGTAAGATAATGAGTGAGAGGTGACCAAACTTGTCAAATTATCAGTAAGAGTGTGCGTTATTCTTTCTAAATGCAGTGTTTGTAAGGTTACTAAGCCACATCTTTGTAGTATGGACTTCTTTGTTTTTCCAGTGGATGAGGAGCATTTTCTTTTTTTTGATTAAAGTCTTTTTTTTACGCTCACATGAGCTGCTAATGAGTTGAAGCGCTAGTGTAAACACAGTCTGTTGTGAGAGGTGATATCCCTG
The DNA here is from genome assembly GCF_004354835.1 of Perca flavescens. NCBI lineage: Eukaryota > Metazoa > Chordata > Actinopteri > Perciformes > Percidae > Perca > Perca flavescens. The sequence goes on along the minus strand of NC_041341.1, from coordinate 23,272,970 downwards.
CGTGAGGTATGTGAGATGAGATGTGTTTTGAGTGCATGCTGCTGACAGAGGTGGTTTGTGTTGAGTATTTCTTTGCTTTTTCTTCTTTAAAACACATTTGAACAGCTGGTGTGTGTGTGTGTGTGTGTGTGTGTGTGTGTGTGTGTGTGTGTGTATTACTTGTCTTGGGTAGGCCCACGTTTATTAGGCTGTGTACTTAATGTGTGTGTGCACATGTGGCTCATGTTGCATCTTGTCTCTTGTCACCATCTGTGTTCCCATTAAGTCACGTCTATGAAATCTATATGACAACAGCTGACTGAAGCCTTGGCTACGACATAGATGTCGAGATCCAAATAATTGCTACAGTATACCTCCTCCCACACACTCCAGCTTAATTTCTCTTTTTCCATCTGCTCATTACTGCAGGTTGATCTTTAGTATTACTATGCATCTGAGAGAAATAGTCATCCCGCTGTCTTGATAAATGCCAGAAAAAATTACCTAGTATAAGGGTAAACCTATATTTAAATGTGTTATTATAGATAAACAGGCACTTTTTACACAAGGGAAATAACAGATTGTAGGTGTAGATAGAATGAAATATGTTTGAACAATCTGTCTTTTTAACATTACATTAGTTAGAGGTGATGTATTAGATTTGATGTAATTTAAGAATTAAAAAACATTAATGTATCTGAAACCATAGGGCAAAAGTTGTCACGTGCAAAGCGGTGCGTTTCCCAAGTACTCTTCCATGCAGGAATAATTTTCCAATTATTTCCAGTTAGAAAATCATTATTACTGTGAAATGAAAGACTTCACACCCTTTTCATGTTTTCATATCATCAATATTTCCATTAGAGAAGCAAAATTGAAAAACAAAATACATTGGAAAAACACATTCATGATGGCGAACCTAATGAGGCATCAAAGCAAAATGTATTTTTAACCCCAAAGTGTATTGTTGTTTTAAAGCAACATTAAAGATATGACAGTAATGAAACTGTCTGAGGCCTCTCAGTGGGCGGTGGAATACTTTCATGGTATAAATTACACAACACATCTCACACCTAGACAACATTATAGGTCAATTTCCAAAGAATCCTCTCTTACAACCGTTCCGTTTACTGCCACATGGTGGTCAAATACTCCCAAAACGACACATACTTGTTTAATCGTGTGACCATAATCGTGTGACCGTTCTATTTAAAGGTACACTGTGTAGTGTTTTAAGTATTTTATTAGCTAAAATCAATCATTCATAAATACGTCCTTATTGGTGTAAAATTACCTTATCCTCGTAAGCAAAGAATTTCTTATCTGTATTTACATCGGATGGGCAAGTCCAAGGAGGCTTCCATGTCGTTCTTTTCATTTTGAAAAACTATAATCGCTGAGACATAATGCACTAGCAACACGTTTTCGTTCAGAGCCAGCGTCACGTGACTGAAACCAGCTGAAACGGAGGAGGAGATCAGTGAGAGGCGCTTGTCACTGCCCCGGCAAATTTGAAAGCCTGCACTGCACTTTAGTTCATAATAGAGGATCATATTTATGCCGAGCCACAGGAGAAGGAATCTTCATTGCCAAAAAAGCGAAAAAGGAAATTAAAAAGGCAATGTGACTGGCAAATTCAAAACTCGAGGGTGAACATCGGGGTAGCCTTTCATAGATGGAAAGAGCTAATGAAGGAGAAAGACTTTCAAAGGGACGCTGAAATTGCCGGCTTTCTTTTCAACAGGTAAGTCAATGTTATGGTCTAAATTACAAGGATAATTACTTATACATGCTCACACTAATGATTCAATGCAGTTTGCAGTTTGTTTGAAATAACGAACCTCATCACCCGAAAGAAAACTCGATGAATAGCTTCTGGGTACATAACGGCTACCGTTGTTGCACTATTCGTTTGAATGCAAAATATCACAAACTAAGGCCTGTAAAACTCTGTTAATTTCAGAATAACAATTGGTTTATGGTTTCACCCATCCACCACTGCCTCCTTACACGAAATTTGGCGTTCTCTTTTAAACAAAAAAAAACAACGAAATTCCATCCATCCATCCATCCATCTTCGTCCGCTTATCCGGTGTCGGGTCGCGGGGAGCAGCTCAACAGGGGACCCCAAACTTCCCTTTCCCGAGCCACATTAACCAGCTCCGACTGGGGGATCCCGAGGCGTTCCCAGGCCAGGTTGGAGATATAATCCCTCCACCTAGTCCTGGGTCTTCCCCGAGGCCTCCTCCCAGCTGGACGTGCCTGGAACACCTCCCTAGGGAGGCGCCCAGGGGGCATCCTTACCAGATGCCCGAACCACCTCAACTGGCTCCTTTCGACGCAAAGGAGCAGCGGCTCTACTCCGAGCTCCTCACGGATGACTGAGCTTCTCACCCTATCTCTAAGGGAGACGCCAGCCACCCTCCTGAGGAAACCCATTTCGCCGCTTGTACCCTGGATCTCGTTCTTTCGGTCATGACCCAGCCTTCATGACCATAGGTGAGGGTAGGAACGAAAACTGACCGGTAGATCGAGAGCTTTGCCTTCTGGCTCAGCTCTCTTTTTCGTCACAACGGTGCGATAGATTGAATGCAATACCGCACCCGCTGCGCCCGATTCTCCGACCAATCTCCCGCTCCATTGTCCCCTCACTCGCGAACAAAACCCCAAGGTACTTGAACTCCTTCACTTGGGGTAAGGACTCATTCCCTACCTGGAGAAGGCATTCCATCGGTTTCCTGCTGAGAACCATGGCCTCCGATTTAGAGGTGCTGATCCTCATCCCAACCGCTTCACACTCGGTTGCGAACCGATCCAGTGAGTGCTGAAGGTCGCAGGCCGATGATGCCATCAGGACCACATCATCTGCAAAGAGCAGCGATGAGATCCCCAGCCCACCAAACTGCAACCCCTCCCCACCCGACTACGCCTCGATATCCTGTCCATAAATATTACAAACAGGATTGGTGACAAAGCGCAGCCCTGGCAGAGGCCAACCCTCACCTGAAACGAGTCCGACTTACTACCGAGAACCCGGACACAGCTCTCACTTTGGTCATACAGAGATTGGATGGCCCTGGTAGAACCCCCTCACCCCATACTCCCGCAGCACCTCCCACAGTATCTCCCGGGGACCCGGTCATACGCCTTCTCCAAATCCACAAAACACATGTAGACCGGTTGGGCATACTCCCAGGCTCCCTCCAGGATCCTTGCGAGTGAAGAGCTGGTCCGTTGTTCCACGACCAGGGCGGAATCCGCATTGTTCCTCCTCAACCCGAGGTTCGACTATCGGCCGAACCCTCCTTTCCAGCACCTTGGAGTAGACTTTACCAGGGAGGCTGAGAAGTGTGATACCCCTATAATTGGCACACACCCTCTGGTCCCCTTTTTTAAAAGGGGGAACCACCACCCCAGTCTTCCACTCCTTTGGCACCGTCCCAGACTTCCACGCAATGTTGAAGAGGCATGTCAACCAGGACAGCCCCTCCACACCCAGAGCCTTGAGCATTTCTGGACGGATCTCATCAATCCCGGGGCTTTGCCACTGTGTAGTTGTTTGACTACATCAGTGACTTCCGCCTGGGAAATCGACGACAATCCCCGTTATCCTCCAGCTCTGCCTCTAACATAGAGGGCGTATTAGTCGGATTCAGGAGTTCCTCAAAGTGCTCCTTCCACCGCCCTATTACCTCCTCAGTTGAGGTCAACAGTGTCCCATCCTTACTGTACACAGCTTGGATGGTTCCCCTTCCCCCTCCTGAGGTGGCGAACAGTTTTCCAGAAGCACTTTGGTGCCGACCGAAGTCCTTCTCCATATCTTCTCCAAACTTTTCCCACACCCGCTGCTTTGCCTCTTTCACGGCAGAGGCTGCAGCCCTTCGGGCCCTTCGGTACCCTGCAACTGCCTCCGAGTCCTCCGGGATAACATATCCCGGAAAGACTCCTTCTTCAGTCGGACGGCTTCCCTGACCACCGGTGTCCACCACGGTGTTCGTGGGTTACCGCCCCTTGAGGCACCTAAGACCCTAAGACCACAGCTCCTCGCCGCAGCTTCAGCAATGGAAACTTTGAACATTGTCCACTCGGGTTCAATGCCCCCAGCCTCCACAGGGATGCACGAAAAGCTCCGCCCGGAGGTGTGAGTTGAAAGTCTGTCGGACAGGGCCTCCTCCAGACGTTCCCAATTTACCCGCACTACACGTTTGGGCTTACCAGGTCTGTCCAGAGTCTTCCCCACCCCTGACCCAACTCACCACCAGATGGTGATCGGTTGACAGCTCTGCCCCTCTCTTCACCCGATTGTCCAAAACATACGGCCTCAGATCAGATGAAACGATTATGAAATCGATCATTGACCTTCGGCCTAGGGTGCTCTGGTACCAGGTACACTTATGAGCATCCCTATGTTCGAACATGGTGTTCGTTATAGACAATCCATGACTAGCACAGAAGTCCAACAACAAACAACCACTCTGGTTTAGATCAGGGAGGCCGTTCCTCCCAATCACGCCTCCAGGTGTCTCCATCATTGCCCACGTGTGCGTTGAAGTCCCCCAGCAGAACAATGGAGTCCCCCACTGGAGCCCCATGCAGGACTCCAGTCAAGGTCTCCAAGAAGGCCGATACTCCGAACTCCTGTTTGGTGCATATGCACAAACAACAGTCAGAGTTTTCCCCCCCACAACCCGCAGGCGTAGGGAGGCGACCCTCACGTCCACCGGGTAAACTCCAACACAGCGGCGCGCAGCCGGGGGCTTGTGAGTATCCCCACACCCGCCCGGCGCCTCACACCCTGGGCAACTCCGGAGAAGAAAAGAGTCTAACCCCTATCCAGGAGTATGGTTCCAGAACCGAGACTGTGCGTGAGGTAAGCCCCACCAGATCTAACCGGTAGCGCTCCACCTCCCGCACCAGTTCCGGCTCCTTCCCCCACAGAGAGGTGACGTTCCACGTCCCCAGAGCCAGCGTCTGCCGCCCGGGTCTGGTCCGTCGAGGCCCCTGACCTTCACTGCCACCCATGTGGCATCGCACCCGACCCCAACGGTTCCTCCGACAGGTGGTGGGCCCATGGGCTGGAGATGGGAGCCACGTAGCTTGTTCGGGCTGTGCCCGGCCGGGCTCCGTGGCAAACCCGCCACCAGGCGCTCGCCCGGCGAGCCCGCCGTCTGGGCCTGGCTCCAGGCGGGGCCCCGGCTTCCTCCGGGCAGGGTCACTCCATCTCTACCTTGCTTCTTCATTGGGGTTTTTGAACCATTCTTTGTCTGGCCCCTCACCTGAGACCACTTTGCCTTGGGAGACCCTACCAGGAGCACAAAGCTCCAGACAACACAGCCCTCAGGTTCACAGAGACACACAAACCTCTCCACCACGATAAGGTGATGGTTCAACGAAATTGTTAAAAAAAAATCACTTTCTCATGCTTTCGTGATACAGCCATGAGAGGTCGCCGCCTAACAAAATTACATAATTATGGGTTGTTATGTGCTGTTTGCATCATCGACCCATACGGTCATTTTCTGGGTGAGGACAGGCTCACTGAACTTGAGTAATACAATGATTACATTACTGATTATAACTTTAGCAGATAATCATAAGCAGAGTACATTTTAAAATCAATCCTTCACCTGAATGCATGTGGTGTACTGCAAAGTATAAACAAATCCCTGGTTTTAAAAAAAACAGTTAAGTACATAGAAAAATCTGTGCACACTAAACCAAACGACTAGCTGTTCTGTCTTTTCACTCAGATACAAACATGAAAGCTGGGTGGACTGTGACCTGTCTTGTTGATATGCCAGATTTAGTGGGCATGACTAAACTGTGATGACACCATTGATGTGCATAATGTGAGCAGATGTAGCAACAATGCGTGTTTTGTATTACAAAGTACACAGTTGAGTTTCCAGGTAGAGTACTGTAGTGATTTATCAATAATGTCTCTGAAGCGTGTTGCTGGAGTACTTTATTGTATTATTTTGCTTTTCCAATGTTCCAATGTATTACATTTTTCACTATAAACAATGTAATTACCATTAATCCTAACAGTAACAGAACTGATGCACTATTGCTGGATTGTAGATCATTAGTGTAAATGAAAAGGTTTGATTTATGAGCTTTAGTCGGTCATTGCTACATATTTGCAGCCAATCCAATCCAGCCATTTAAACCATTCTGCAATCTCTTCATGCCAATGGCTGAAATTAAAGTAAAATAGATGCCAAATAAAATGCCCATGTGATGCTCTTTATTAGTTAGTTATATGCTTGTAAGTTTGCAATTGCACAAAAGAGGATTAGCAATAATGTATTTGCTGAAAGGGATCACAGACATGGAACCATAAAATCGGTGTGCCACAATGGATGGAAATGCTCCAACACTATAAAAAAGATAATTCAAAACATGAAAAGCCTTTGCAGAAAACAATTGGCCTCATCGAGCACTAAACAGAACTCTAATGTTTTTTCCCACTATATACTCAAACCAAACTAAACTGCCAAAATTAATGGGTGGTGCATTGCAATGATTTTAATCAGCACTGCCTTCGATCTGTGAGCAACTTCACATAAATACATTTTTATTTTTTTTAACATTTCAGTAATTGTGTGAATGCTGATTCAGCATCATATCTATTACAGTTTTTGTGTTATGTTAGTGCTTCTTTAGGATTTATCTGCGTTTTTAAGGGCTGCTCAGTGTGGGTGATGTACAGTACAGAGGAGAGAGAACATCGTCCTAAAACTTTCTCTTTAACTTGCTGCCACAGCCACAATTCTTCCTTCTCATACACCATGTATACGTTTGTAGTAAATGTAGTTATACTTGTCTACTTTCAGCCAATGTGTCATTTTAGCAATAGGACTTACTGAGTCAGTAAGGCTCCAAATGACAAGAGCCACGAGCCTTCATTGACAGCACATCAACATCCTCGACATTTCTGGACGAAAGCACAGAGTACCAGTTTTTCAAATTGCTTATGTTCCCACATTTTGTTTTTTATCCACACAAATTATACATCAATATGTTCGCAAATGCTTTTTGGTGCTTACAGGTAGGGTCATTATATTGTTACCACATATTGTTTAGGGTTTTTTCAAGGTTCTTCAATGGGAAGTTTACCAGGGATCTTTAAGTTAATCAATCAATCAATCAATCGATCAACATTTATTTATATAGCACCTTACAGCAACCAGCAGGTATCCAAGTGCTGAACCATGAATAAAACAACACAACATACAATAAAAAGAATAACAACATAGAAAACAGTACAATTAGAAAAGGTTACATATAAACAGGAGGAAGAAAGGGAAATTGTTACATCACATATGTATTAAAAGCCATTCTAAATAAATAAGTTTTGAGTTTGGATCTAAAGAGATCTACATCTGTAATTGTGTGAATGTCAGGGGGTAACTTGTTCCAGAGTCTTGGGACAGCAACTGCAAAAGCCCGATCCCCCCACAGTTTATACCTTGACCTTGGGACTTGTAAAACCAGTTGATTTAAAGACCGCAATGACCTGTTGTGCTCACGAAGGGTTACAATCTCGGACAAATACTCCGTGGCAAGGCCATTTAAGGCCTTGAAAACAAACATTAAAATCTTAAAATCGATTCTAAAATGCACCAGGAGCCAATGGAGGGTGTTGAGAACAGGGGTAATGTGTGCACGTCTAGATGTATTTCTTAAAAAGCGAGCAGCAGCATTTTGCACAAGTTGAAGGCGTGAGATGGAGGTTTGATTTAGACCAACATAAAGAGCATTACAATAATCTGGCCATGAGCTAATAAAGGCATGAATGGCCTTCTCTAGATCGTGCCGGTTAAGGAAGGGCTTAACTTTAGCCAGGAGACAAGCTAATCTGCTTGTCAAATTTCATGCTGCAGTCAAACATCACCCCCAAATTTTTGACAGCTGGTTTAATGTATGAAGCCGTTTGACATGCAAGAAGTACTGAAGATAATACTCTTTTATCTTCATTCAATTTAAGAAAGTTATGTGAAAGCCACAACTTAATAGCATTAATAAAACTAAGCAAGGAGTTTAGTGCTACACAGTCATTTGGTTTCATAGGCAAATAAATTTGCTAATCATCTGCATAACAATCAAATGAAAGGTTGTGCTTGCCTATACTTGCCCCTAAAGGCAACATATATAAGGAAAAGAGGATGGGGCCAAGAATTGAACCCTGTAGTACCCCGCAAGAGAGAGGAGCAGGTGACGAGGAAAAGTAACCAATAATGACAGAGAAGCTTCTATTTGGCAAATAGCATTTAAGTGCTGAGTCTCGGATGCCTACACAATGATCAAAGCGAGAGAGGAGGGCTTCATGGTCCACCGTATCAAAAGCCGCAGTGAGGTCCAAAAGCACTAACACAGCAGGATTCCCTGCATCTACAGACAAAGCAATTCAAATCATTGTGCACTCTGAACAGTGCTGACTCAGTGCTGTGCAAGATCGGAAACCAGATTGGAATTTTTCAAACACATAGTTCTATTGTAAAAAGGCTTGTAACTATATAAAAACTACTTTTTCCAAAACCTTTGAAAGAAAAGACAGATGAGAGACAGCTCTAAAATTTGACAACACTGAGGGGTCGACATGAGGCTTGACCACAGCATGTTTAAAGCCAGCGGGGACAGAACCTAAACTAAGACAAGAATGAAAAAAAACTTGACCCAATAGTATTATTAAAACTTCTTTCACCATCCTGGCGGGAACAATGTCTAAAGGGCAGTTGATAGGTTCCATGTGTTGCACCATCTCAGTGAGCAAACACACTACAATTTGAGAGTTTTTTTGGATGTTCTTCCAGACTTTATTTGACATACTATACTATCACTTATAACCTATATAACCTTCAAATTAAGAATGCTATAGTCAACAGCATCTATCTTTCTCATTACACTTTTACTGACATGGACCTTTTATAGTAACTATCTAAAGCCTGTTTTACAGTTCTGCAGAGTCTCCACGCAGAGCTTTTGCCGTATCCTACGTAAGTGGCCTAATGTTTATACATGTGCGCTGGTGTGTGCGTTGAGCCGGCATGTGTGTGTGTGTGTGTGTGTGTGTGTGGGGAGTGGGTGATAGAGCGAGGGAGAAGTGACGGCGATTAGCTTTGGAGAGTACCGACTCTAGAGTCATAGTGAGAGAAACAATGTGTCTCCCCTGTGTTTTCTGACCAAGGTGGGAAATCTGTAGCAAGAAAAGTTAACCCTCTCCTTGATTTCATGTTGTCTATGGAGAAGGAGAACCAGGAAATGAGTCAGGGGAAATGCAACGCTACCAAGCGTCGCTGCGACTGTCACCTACTGGGTACTGCCAAGGTGCTCTTGAGCAAGGCACCGACCCCCCAACCGTTATTTAAGTTGTGAGTCGGTTGTTAAATCCAACCTTTACCAGTGTTTTTTTCTTTATCATAAAGAAGTCTTTTATGGATAAAAGTCTGTGCCTGAACTCATTAAAACACCTCAGAGGAAGAAGACGGTCCCAACATGTTTCTGACTTCTTTTAGGACGAGACTAAAAACATTTTAACTTACGACTTTTTATTTAGAAAAATTATGAATTACTATACTAAATATGAGTGAGTCTTAAGTGAATAAGTCAAATCACAAAAACACTGCAGTCATGTGAGATGGGTCAGATAGCTCAGGATGATGTTTTTCAACATATTATACTATACATTTTTATGACATTTTGCGACATATTATACAATGACACTAAGACTCACTCATGTTTAGTATAGTAATTTATAGAAACATTTTATAAAATGTCATAGTATAGTTTGTCGAAAAAATTCATAGTATGTCAAAAAAAGAAACAAGCTTCTGTTTTCCTAACATTCTCTCATCACCCTAAGCTATCTGACTGGACACACAGGTTTATGTTTTGGGTATATTTATCTTTTTCACTTTGGATATTCAAAACTTACTGCAACACATAAGGTTTGAATACCCAACCTTCAGTCTTCTAAGCATTCTCCTTTCACCCTGAGCTATCTGACCCAACACACATGACTTTGCTATTTGACATCTTCACTTAAGACTCAGTGATATTTAGTATAGTGATTCATAAAAAATGTCATTAAAAGTCATAGTATAGTACAGTGCAGGCCAAAAGTTTGGACACACCTTCTCTTTCAATGCGTTTTCTTTATTTTCATGACTATTTACAATGTATATTCTCACTGAAGGCATCAAAACTAGGAATGAACACATATGGAATTATGTACTTAACAAAAAAGTGTGAAATAACTGAAAACATGTCTTATATTTTAGATTCCTCAAAGTAGCCACCCTTTGCTTTTTTGATAGCGCTGCAAACCCTTGGTGTTCTCTCACTTAGCTTCATGAGGTAGTCACCTGAAATGGTTTTCACTTCACAGGTGTCAGGGTTAATTAGTGGAACTTTTTCCCTTATTAATGGGGTTGGGACCATCAGTTGTGTTGTGCAGAAGTCAGGTTGATACACAGCTGACGGCCTTATTGGACAACTGTTAGAATTCATATTATGGCAAGAACCAATCAGCTAAGTAAAGAGAAACGAGTGGCCATCATTACTTTAACAAATGAAGGTCAGTCAGTCCGGAAAATTGCGAAAACTTTGAATGTGTCCCCAAGTGCAGTCACAAAAAGTTGTTTAAGCGCTACAACGAAACTGGCTCACATGAGGACCACCCCAGGAAAGGAAGACCAAGAGTCACCTCTACCGCTGAGGATAAGTTCATCTGAGTCACCAGCCTCAGAAATCGCAAGTTAACAGCAGCTCAGATTAGAGACCAGATGAATGCCACACAGAGTTCTAGCAGCAGACACATCTCTAGAACAACTGTTAAGAGGAGACTGCGCGAATCAGCCCTTCATGGTCAAGTAGCTGCTAGGAAACCACTGCTAAGGAGAGGCAACAAGCAGAAGAGATTTGTTTGGGCCAAGAAACAGAAGGAATGGACAAGTGGAAATCTGTGCTTTGGTCTGATGAGTCCAAATTTGAGATCTTTGGTTCCAACCTCCGTGTCTTTGTGCGACGCAGAAAAGGTGAACGGATGGATTCTACATTCCTGGTTCCCACCGTGAAGCATGGAGGAGGAGGTGTGATGGTGTGGGGGTGCTTTGCTGGTGACACTATTGGGGATTTATTCAAAATTGAAGGCATACTGAACCAGTATGGCTACCACAGCATCCTGCAGCGACATGCCATCCCATCCGGTTTGCGTTTAGTTGGACCATAATTTATTTTTCAACAGGAAAATGACCCCAAACACACCTCCAGGCTGTGTAAGGGCTATTTGACCAAGAAGTAGAGTGATGGAGTGCTGCGCCAGATGACCTGGCCTCCACAGTCACCGGTCCTGAACCCAATCGAGATGGTTTGGGGTGGTCTGGACGGCAGAGTGAAGGCAAAAGGGCCAACAAGTGCTAAGCATCTCTGGGAACTCCTTCAAGACTGTTGGAAAACCATTTCAGGTGACTACCTCTTGAAGCTCATCAAGAGAATGCCAAGAGTGTGCAAAGCAGTAATCAGAGCAAAGGGTGGCTACTTTGAAGAAACTAGAATATAAGACATGTTTTCAGTTATTTCACACTTTTTTGTTAAGTACATAATTCCACATGTGTTCATTTAAAGTTTTGATGCCTTCAGTGAGAATCTACAATGTAAATAGTCATGAAAATAAAGGAAACACATTGAATGAGAAGGTGTGTCCAAACTTTTGGCCTGTACTTTACGTCGAAAAAGAGTTATAAAAAGTCAGAGTATAGTATGTCAAAAAAATGGTTAAAGATGTCATAGTATAGTTTGTTGAAAAAGTGATAAGAAAGAAATAGTACAGTATATCGATAAAAGTCATACTATATGGTATTTAAAGGTCCAGGTGCGTAGTTGATCTCAAAATGAAGGCCGAGTCTGAAGATGGGTGTGGTCCGAGCAAGGACGCCGGAAGTAAGGGCATAGGAAGTAGAGAAGGGGCCACCCCACTTTACACTCCAGCATCGTGGATGGTGTGATCCCATCGCAAGATGGTCTCTCATTTTCTTTCATACTAATGACTAAAATAGTGCACCATCACAGTGCACTGCTCATACATATACAGTAATGTCTAATTAGTATTAGTATTTAGTGGAATGTGAGCGCAGGGTGGTGCATGGAGGGTGGTGCATTGAGTTGCTCAGCAGGCTGCTGTGAGTTTTATTGCATTTCCCAGGGAGAGCAATATGATGTCATCAACATGTGTCTTAAGACCCAATTTCCTGGTTTGACAGCTGAGCTAGGGGATAAGGGGTTTCTGTTCTCATAATAAACTCAAGGAAAAGTTTCCTTCCTCACTCTTGCACTTAAACTATGTTTTCTTACTCTGACTCTACCCACACCAGCACATACTCTATGTCTGTACCATATTTCTGAACAAGTAAACACTTTAAGTTCTTTTTCCATTTTTTATTTATAAAATTAAGCTGTTAAAAATATAGCACACATTCATTGTGACTAGTGAGACCTTAAACATACTTAATATTTAATAATTTCTCCCTTTATAACAAAACGCTTGCATCTTTCTACAGAGTCTTTACAAGACAAATAATTTAGGACAAAATTAAAACATCAAGGAAGAGAGGGAACATGAAAACTATGAGCTGCTGGCTTTGTGCACAAGCTTAGGGCAGGCTCTTGAACCACACATACATTTATACAATCTTTAATATTAAAATAATCAGAAGATGACTCTTCAAAGAGCTGAGTATTGTGTTTACATGAATGCTTTGTACAGTTTCTCATTCAGCCCTAGTAATGCTATGGGAATGTAGCACTCGATGGTGGTACAACAATATTTGTCAAGATTTGACACCCACAAATAAGTCCTGACAAGAGTTGAAAGTTCAAAAAGTCCTGAAACTGGAGGCCCTTTATCCTCATGTCTGTTACACATTCAATGTAATGTGTAGGCAGTATAATGCAAATAAGGCTGCCAGTTTAAGTTACTGTTTGCTATATATTCATTACAACAACAAACTCCAACCCTTTTGCTAATATGTAGCTTATAAATAAATAAAAAATTCAAAAAGTATGTCAATAGTTACAGTAATAAGGTACGGGAAGTATTTTGGGAATGAAGTTCCAATTTGCAACATTTATTTTATATTATAAATATAAACCAAGATCAAAAATGATAAAATTATCTGTCATCACATTGAATATGAATGTGCCTGTAGACAGTTGTTGACAGACAGCCTTGTGTGATTATGTGTTGTGTGTTGTGTTAGTGTATGAATGCATAAAGTAATGAAATAAAGCAATCAGGCTGGGATTCAGCAATACTTAAGTTCAAAATTATTTTACATGCGCAAAAATCTTTTTTCAGTGAGATATACAGTTTTGTCCATATTGCCCAGAACTATATTTTAACACAAGGCAGGGAAACCAGAAACCAAATATATGGTGCATTTTAATTGACTTCTTCGATCATTACTTCAAAATGGGTTTTAGGCCGCTGAGACAGACAATTCAGCACAACAGGTTAATGGTGTACTGCCAGCTACTTTAAACAAGCCTCAAACAATCTATTTGTCTATGCAGAGAAAAATGCCTGATGCTGTATCTGCAGAGAATCACATAAGTCCTGATGTAAAAAAAATACTGTATTGAAAAAACAACTCATACATTGAAAATACATGCATGAGACATACACCTGTATATTAATAGTGTCTTTTCTGAGATTCAACAGTATCTCCTGCACAGAGCCTTGCAGTTCCTTTGGGCATGTGGAACACATATAGTGTTAACAGCTGCATGTGTGTGTGCGTGTTTGTGTGTGTGTGTGTGTGTGTGTGTGTGTGTGTGTGTGTGTGTGTGTGTGTGTGTGTGTGTGTGTGTGTGTGTGTATTTGTGCGTTTGCTTCACTCAATTATATAACATGCAGGTAAGTCGCTTTGGTGTCCACTCCTATTACATTTTTGGCGGTGCATCTGTAAAATCCTGTATCCTTACTTGTCGGGTGCTGTATCACCAAGGAACCTTGAGGGCTAAGGTAACGGTTGCCGTAGATACGAGCCTGACCCATCACCCTCAGCTGCGTCAGGTCTGGTGTTTCCCAGGTGATTGTCGCCCGGGGTGTTGCTATCGTCAGGCACGGCAGCTCCACCGCAACCCCGGATCGTGTGTAGGTCGCAGGGGAGGGGCCTGTTGTGATGCGTGGGGGGTAGGCGATGACAATGACAGGAACCGTGACAACTGAAACTGAGGAGAAGTCTTCAGCGGTGGATCTGCAGGTGTAGGTGCCACGGTCGAACACGGAAGCCTGTTGTACTGTTAGTGTTCCATCCTCTTGGACTAGATATCGGCCTGAGTCCCCACTCTCGCCCTGGGACAGTACCTTGCCGCTGGGCATGGTCCATGAGAGAGAGCCATGGGTGTGAGAAGCAGGGCAAAGCAGGCGAAGGGTCTCTCCATTAATGATGCTCACTAAGGGAGCTGTTCTAGTGCTCACTGCTGGCTCTGCGATGCGGCTAGTTGAGTGGGGTGGAGGACGAATTGGACGAGGTGCAGCAGGTAAAGGCTGGGCTCTGTTTAGGGGCTTTTGAGTAACTGGTATTCTTGGATGTAGCGTCTCAGGCGACACTGGCCTTGAGCTTAAGGACTGAGCTGAATCCAATGAAGCTCCTGAGTGAGGCACCTCTATTAAACCAGCACTTTTCTGCACAGGCATTCCCCTTTGTGGAGATCTGGCCTTCTCCTGTGGCTCAGAGACCTCCAGCTCCACCTGTATTCTTGTCTGTCCTCTCTCACCTCTAACCACACATACCAAGGTCCCGCCATCACTGGCCCGCACTCCTCGAAGCTCCAAGGAGCCGTTTCGGTGCACAGTAAGTCGGCTGCCGTAGTAAGGAGCTGGGAACACGCTATTACCAGGCAGAAGCCAGGCCAGACGAGGGGGAGGGGAGCCTTGGGAGGGGCATGGCAAAACAACAGTTTGGCCTTTCACTGCCTGCTGCTTCACTGTAGTTACCACACCCACAACTGTGTTAGTAGAGTTTTTAGTACCTGTGTTACTAGCTGCTATACTAGTACTACTTCTACTACTACTACTACTACTAGTACTACTACTACTACTACTACTACTACTAAATGCATTTCCTCTGAGTGTGCCAGTACCAGCTCCAGTGTTAGACGCACTGCTGCTAACAACTCCAACATTTCTGGAAGTACCACTTGTCCTGCCATTGTCTCTACTGGTGTTAGCATCATTGCCAGTCTTTCGTACAATGACTTCATTATTGTTAGTCCCAGGATTCCTTTCTACACCATCTTTTCTAACTGCGCTGGGACTGTTACTATTACTCATAATGCCAGGTCCATTTAGATTTATTCCAATGTTACCTGCTTTAATGCCTATATTCCTAGCCGCGCTCGCCCCGACACCAATTGCACTGCTACCAAGTTGTGTTGTAATTCCACTAAAAGGCCTGTTCAATCCATCTCGACTATCACTCCGAATGGCAGGATTAAAGCTACTGGTTGCTATGTTAGCTCCAGCGTTTGGTACAATGTTTCTTATCCTGCCATTATGATCACTATAGCTACTATTACTGCTGTTATTGCTACCAAGCTTGCTTGTGTCTCTATTGGTAAATCCATACTGGTTTATCCCTGCATTATTAATGCTATCCCCTGATCGACTGTTATGATTAATGCCAGGCCCATTGCTAGTACTCCAACCTCTTCCTCCCACATGGCCACTCAATCCATGGGTGTGAGCCTCCACCTCCAGGCCCACCACCATGCTCCTCTCCCCGGCTGGGTTGCTAGCTCGGCATGTATAGTTTCCTGTGTCGATCTTTTGAGCCAGACGAACCTCCAGAGTTCCATCTGAAACCACCACAACCCGCTCAGAATAAAAACCAGATCCCAAACTTCGTGGAATGACACGTTGTGACGGGGAAAGCCATGTCACCGTCGGGGCGGGAACTCCTGCAGCCTGGCAGCGAATTGTGGCGGTTGCTCCATGATGTACTTTGATGACGTGGTGGCTTCTGTTATCAGTGAAGGTTGGTGGAGATGTCATCATGACCTTTACTTTGATCTTAAAAGATTAAATTTGAATGAAGGATTTAAGTTACGACCAAATTAATTTGTCTTTTCATTTATTTTGTGTGTATTGTGAATGAGAGAATTAAAGCATAATTAATTAATAGAGTAATATAACAACATTTTAATTTGATTTTCAAGTATAAATTAAAAAATTTACTAATAAAAGTAAATTAATATTCTTCTGCAGGAGAAAATATTTGTCTTACCTTCATAGTGTCTTGACCTCCTTGATTCTCAGCATAACACGTGTACTCTCCCTCTTCTCCCATACCCACTGCTAGAACCAGTAATGTCCCATTGTCAAACACAGTTAACCTCTGTGCTCGCCCTCCTCTGTCTTCCCCCTGCAACACGCTGTTCACCATGGTTCCATCTGGTAGGCTCCAACGGACAGCTGGGTCAGGCAGTCCTGATGCCAGGCAGTCCACCTGAAGGCAACAGGATTATTATTGCTATCATTTAAAAGTGTTGGTGGCTTTTATTTTGATGAAAACTGAACTTCTGAGAGCTGTTGAGTGATGCATACTGTACTGTACATTTAGGCTTTATTAAGGCTGTATTTAGTCCCTTAAACATAAAACTCACAGTAGAATCGCTGCTAAGCCACACAAATTTAGGCGAAAAAAAAAGCTTGTTAATGTTTAATGAAATTACAAATGAAGGCCAACAAAATCCCACAATACGATGTCCTCTTTCTTGCATTTTCCCCCCGCCTGACATTGTTTTTCACTGAGCTTTTAAATATTCATGCGTGAAGTACTTTCCCCTGAAGGCTGCTGTTGATGATTCATAACAGGCTATGACTTGACAGGTCGTTCTTTTCTTTTTAGTCAAAAAATATCAAGCCCTTTTTGATAAAAACAAAAACAAAGACACAGCTTGAAGCTGTAGAAACCTTTGGCACCAGGCCCAGCGATAGAAGACACCCAACACACAGCAGAAATAACAAAAAATAAGGCTCTGAAAGCTCAACAGTGGAGATGTGGGAGATGGAATGTTTTAGATTTAGATTTCAACAGAGTGGGGTGTGTGATATAAAATTAATTGCTGTTATTTGTTTATTGAGTAAACATCATTACTGGGAGCAAGGCAGAGATGAACTATGATTCTGCTTTTTACATTTAGCTCACCTTCAGTGGTTTGCCAAATGACACCATCTGATTGAGTGGCTGCTTGGGCTCTATCTTGGCAGGCTTGGTAGCTACAGAGACACGCAGGAGGCGATAATCATCTGAGACCTTGTTGCGCGCGATACAGAGGTAGTCTCCAGCATCCTTCTCTGTTACTGCCTGAACTGACAGGGTGCCATTAGGGTGCACCTTCAGACGTCGGTCAAAACTGAAATTCAAATGTGGACAAACATATAAACAAATCACAAAAACAATACACATATAGCGTGAGATAATGCAACCTTCACAACCCCCGTACCTGAAGTGCACGTCCACCAGTTTCCTGTGCGGGGTCCTCCAAATGATGATGGGTGATGGGTTGCCAGTTACAGAGCAGTGGAGCTGCAAACCCCCCCCATATTGGACAGTTGTGATGGAGGGTGACACAGAGACAATACGGGCTTTATTGAAGGGGGAGATGGGCAAAGCAACTGAGGCTCTGCTTTTGTCAGAGGGGGAAGAAAAAGTAACTCTTGTGTTGTTTAAAATGCTGGGCGAGACTTTGGTGTTATTTGTAGGCACTGTGGAGAGTTGGAAGAGAGAGGAGAGTTTTGTTTTGTTGATGTTGGTCAAGTGTGTGGGGGAGGCAGTGACTGCTTTATTGATTTTAGGAAGTGAGTAAGTGGAATTGGGTTGGTGAAGGTAAGACGATGAGCGAGAAGAACTAGGGGACAGCGGCAAGGTCCTGGCTCTATCAAATGGTGATGAAGGGGAGAGTCTAGTGGAGTTGAACAGATTCGAGGGGTGCCTGGGGATGGACAAACTTCTGTCTTTATGAAGTGAAGATGAAGGAGTTTTTTCAGTAGCAACTGCTTTTGCTTCTTCATTGCTTGCTCCTCCCTGTCGCCTCTCTCCTTCTGATCCCCCTTTAATTTCTACCCTCACTGTTCTCTTATCGGCTCCAACAGCATTACTTGCTGTGCAGTCGTAATTCCCTAAATCCTTAGGTCCAACTCCTCGAATATGCAGTGTTCCATTGGGCAAGACAAAAAGGTTGCCATGGAGAAACTGGGATGGCCGAACTAGAGTCCCATCTGGGATTCGCCAGCGCAGACTTGGTGGCGGGGCACCTCGGGCAGAACAGTGAGCATAAACAGGCCTCCCTGGATACAAGAGCAGGTGTTCCTCTCTGGGTTGCTGTATCACCGGGGGCAACGAGGACACGTGTACACGCACAGAGGCACTGGCAGTACCTGCTGAGTTGGAGGCCACGCAGCGATACACTCCTCTGTCACTAGGTAGTGTTACTGATATATGAAGGGTTCCATTTGTGTCCATAGTAATGTGCCTGGTTGAGGGAGCAGTGGAGGTCAGGACAGAACGGTCAGGCAAAACCCAAGAGAGCAGAGGGCTGGGAACGCCATCCGCCAGGCACTCCAAGTGCACATCTCCACCCTGATGAATGGTAGCTTCTCTGTAGCTGGCCAGCTGCATCCGAGGGGGGCGGGTCCACACTTCCAGGGTGGTTAGCAATCTATCATAGAACAATAAAGCACACACATGCTCAATATCGAAACACATAAACCAATTTACAATATACATTTCAAATGAAACAAATTATAAATAGCATATGACACATTTAGGAAACACCCACCACCAAGGCGTGCATACACAATTAAAACAGGAATCCTGATCACACAGATACAGACTTCATAAAGAGAGATTTGCATTTGACTTTAGGCTGCTTAAAGATGTTAAATCTATTTCGTCTGTAACTGTATTTTCACCTGTAAAATGGGTAAAATACCAACACAGCATACATTGTACTTAATAATTAAATTGCAGTTTGCCTTAAGCCTTTGCAAGTAATGTTGTCCCATGGTCATTATAACTGAATGGTATACGTTTCATTATTAATATTCCTAACTGGTATCAGTAGTCTCACCTGTCACGACCCAGAAAGCTGTGTGCACTGCAGATGTATGTGCCCCTGTCCTGCAGCTGAACATTCTGGATAACAAGGGTGCCATTTGGCAAGACCTCAAAACGCTGAGCCCTGGATTGGATTGACATCACTGCTCCTGAGAGAGAGAGAGACAGTCAGTCAGACAGACACACAATGAGAGAGAGCAGCAGTGAGGAGACAGAGTGGGAAAACAGAGACAAATTTGGAAAGAAAGTTAGAGAGTGAGTAAGAGACAGAGAAAAGGAGGACCGGGCGCATGCCGAGTGGCACAGCGTGAAGTAAGCAGCAGTGATGCAGTGCACAAAATGTTCCATTACTTTCTTGCAATATGTCTTTCCCACATGGCAAGTGAGAGAAAAGCCTTTTGTGTGCATGCCAGTGCGTAATGCTGGGTGTTAATGGGTTATTTCATCAGTGTAAAATGTGTTCATATTCATCTAGTTATAGTACACATTAACTCTGAGACTGATTTTCCTTTCAAATCTATGACCTTAGGATGTAAATACAAACCTTTTCTTATTCTGTTTCAAAGGTACAGTCTGTAGTTTTTTTTAAATGAGTACAGTGCCCATTCAAAATGTGTTTGGAATGGGTTGATTGCTTGGCCTGTGCTATTGCTGCTTGTAGCATTCTCCAGAACCCTTGTAGCCCAAAATTATTTACAGAAGGACCCCAAAGCACCTAATATGCAACCACACTGTATAGCCTATTACTGCCCTACTGTGTACTTCTAACTGAGAGGAAAACATTGTACTACATTTAGCTGACAGAGAACATTGCAGATTCAGATTTTACTAACAAAATGTCACAATTAAAATGTGGAATAATCAGGGACATTTGCCTCATGGACTCATGGTGCTACGCCATCCGCCACCCAATCCGAGCCCATTATGAGATCCAGTCAGCAAAAATCTGCATTAATCAACCACCAGAACCAGACGGAGTAGAGAGACTGACTCACAAAGATGGAGTCAGACAGCTCCGGAATGTGAGTGTGTGTGTGTGCGCTGCTTGAGAGAGAGGTGGGAAAAAGGTGGTAATTTCCAAACAGGCTTAGTGGCTTGACTGTTAACGTTAAGTATGGATTTGATTAGTGGGGGTATCAATATATAGTGTCTGGCTTTTGTTTGATATTTACTGTCGGCAACAATGCCTTTTAATTGAATTTCTTTTTAGTGAAATGCTCTGAGTGAATTTAAGCTGGGCTTTTATTGCGAAGGGTAGACATGGAAGAGCCCGTTTTATTCTCAACATGTTTAACTCAACCTTCATTGTTCGGTCTTTTAGTTTAATTTGCAGTTTATTAATATCCAATATCCAATGCTGTCCAAACTGCTCCAAATTCCAAACCCCACGTTTATTGCGTACCCAGGAAACCAAGTGTGAAGTTGATTGTATGAACAGTTCATAAGATATTTCAAAGACAGATGCACACACACACACACACACACACACACACACATACATACAGAGGTTCACCGATTTATTAGAGAGATTAATTATATGTATATTCTCATATATAATTGACTTCTGGAGAAAAAATAAGCATTTCTAAGTTTCCCAACATAATAAAAATAGATTAAAGTATAAATAAAAGTATAGGCCGGAAGCCTGTTTCAGAGAGCATCTGAAAAACGTTGCTGAGTTTTTATATCAGTCCATGAATCAGATTTGGCTGGCCTCCAAGTGGATTTTGAATGTAAATGTAAAGTGCAGATAAAACTGAACCCTGATTTATCTATTCATACATTTAGGGGTGTTTTTGAATATGTGCATGTGTGTGTATGCTGAAATAAATGTGTATATCTGCTGCACTGTGTGTACCTGTGGCAACCTTGGTCCATGTGATGGTGGGCTTCGGCTCTCCTTGAGCCTCACAAGCCAGCCTGGCAGTGCTCTCTGCTGGGAACGACACTGTCCTGATGTGTGGGTCTGCAATCCTCGGTCTGGATCTTGCAACTGGTGCCTATGAAAAAGTTTTAGTAAAGAGATTATAGTGGCAATGTAATGAACCATTGATGATTATAACTAGAGGCAATGAAAGCATGGCTCCACTAATGAAAGATTATCAACTTTCGTTACGTTGGTCTTGGAGTTTTACAGTACTTTTTCAACTAAACCACAAAGCATGTGGTTGGAGGACTTGCAAGTGAACAACAACTTCAGCCCAGCAATGGATACAAAAAATGAGAATTGTTAACTCTAATAGCAAAAATGTACATTACAGTAATACAACAATGTTATCAACAGATAATTTGGCCAAGTGCTATCTGTTTAAAGATTTTCTAGGAACAACACCTAACCAAAACGATAGATGAATCAAAATGTAGTTGTGGAGGTAAGGACGAATACCATTTAACATCTGTACCAAAAGCCACAAGGTAACATTAATATGTAAACTCTTTGGTAAAAAAAAAAGTTCAGGTTCACAAATTCAGTATGGCATTACTGTAATCCCAGATTATGAATCATTGCTTGTGTACCCAGTGGTTTGATCTGCAGAGGCTTGCCAACAGAGCTCTGGAAATTAATTAACAATTGATTATCTTAAATCCCTTGGGATTAGGGTCTCAAAACACATAATGTTAGTGATTAGGGAACATGTGTTTTTCATATCTTCTTTAGATCTGGCAGAGCTCGGTAAAATCCGTGAAATTAAAGAATTGTCATAAACATCCCTGAGGTTTTAAAGCAGGTCATGTGGATACAGATTAGACTATTTTCAGATCTTTTGTGCATTTCTGCTAAGCTTTTGCCCAAGGGGTTGCAAAGTCAAGTGCAGTGTGTGAGTGTGTGTGTGTGTGTGTGTGTTTATGTATGTGTATTTTCTGGGCCAGCACTCACTTAGAAAAGAAATGTTAATTTGAGTTTCACTTTGCTGACAACAACAGAAATAGCTTAATATATATGGACTGCAAACTACATTTAAGAGTGCACTTTAAGAAATAACTAATTGAATGAATGACTGAAAATAGGAAAACATTACATAAATTAGCAATTAAATTAAGAAATAATAGCAATACTATGTTATTTGAATCGATTTGAACTCACCCCAGGGGCAGCAGGGAGCAAAGGGGAGGGGGGCCGGTGTGGCCTTCTGCTGTGTGAATCAGGAATAGAATTAGTTCCAGGGTTCTTCCAGTCAGTAGGTCGACTCTGGTTTGGACCCCCAGAAACAGGCCTCCCTCTGGGATCAACTTGGACAACTCTCGGCCTCTCTCTTGATAATGCTGTGGTACTTGTTGATGTTATTGTTGTGGTAGTAGTAGAAGATGTACTGGTTGTAGATGTTTTGGCTGAGATGGCAAATCTATTACTACTAATAGGAGTAGTAGTTTTAGTAGCCATAGTAGTAGTAGTAGTAGTAGTTGTAGTAGTGGGGTTAGGAGTTGTGGGAATAGATTTTAATGAGATTGTAGTACTAGTAGCGGTAGTAGTAGTAGTAGTAGTAGTAGGAGAAGAAGAAGAGCTAATTGAAGAAGTACTAGTGGGAGTAGTATATGTAAGAATAGGAGTTGTTGTAGTAGTAGAGGTGAGAGTAGTTGTATTACTTCTGGTAGTGCTAGATGTTGGGATAATAATGGTAGTTGCAGTAGTCATGATGGGACTTGTATTCATAGGAGTAATTGTAGTTGTTGTGGGAAGTGTGTCCTCACTAGCTATAGTAGTATACGTACTTGTGCTTCCAGCAGGACTAGAACATATGCTCTTGAGAGTAGTGGAAGGAGTTGTTGTGATTTTTGCAGTAGTAGTTGTAGCCACAATGGGGACTGTGGAGGAAACAATTGAGGAAGGAGTGGGCAAGAGAGAGGTGGAGGAGTGGGACACATACGGTACACCCGACAAATTCCTCTCCAGGTCTTCACTGTGTTTGCTTGGGGGTCTATCATTGTGTTTGCCTAAGGCTGTATGTGTTTTTGTGTGTGTCTGTATGCTATGTGTATGTGTCCTGGCGTCAGTGTGTGGCACATGTGTCTGTGCGATCGCAGTACCCGAGTGAGTGGGTGCTGGTGTCGGTATGTTGAAGAGAGTGGACTCTGCAGTCTCTGGGATGGTGGCTGACTGAGTCACCATGTCTATATGTATCTTTGTGTGAGAGGGGGATAATGAGGTGAGAGAGGAGGAAGAGGGAGTCAATGAGGGGGGGGCAGATTGTGAAGAAGAGATACCATCAGCGTTAGAAACAGCAGAAGACAGAAGATTCAGTGCAACATCACTCGAAGCAGTCCTAATATGGTCAGTCCGTATCAACAAAATAGCTGGAGATGCGGTTGTTTTTGACAACAGGAACAACATATTCATTTGATCTGTGGTAGAGTCAGGTGTCGCAGTTTGTAATCTTGGGTTCATAGGGTCAGGGAGAGGTTGAGGTGGGGTCAAAGGTCGTCCCCTGGGTCTGTTGATGATTCGTCTTCGCTGTCCGATCCTCCTGCGAGAGTGCCAAGGGCTTTGAGGCTGGGAGTTTGGAACTAAATTAGGGACAAGTCCCTGCCGAGTGTTCTGAGGCCTGGTTCTAGATGAGTTGTTGTTTGCTTCTGGCTCATCTCCTTCCCTTTGTTCTAGGACAATTTCATTTGTTCCAGAGATTGGCTTAGATGTGGCTGGTTCTTTCTGTGTCTCTGGATTTGTCACTGTCTCTATCTGAGGAGATGCTTTCTCTGTCTGTATATGTATCTCTGTCTCATTCTCTATATCTGTCTGTGTTTCTGTGGATGTCTCTGTCTTTATCTCTGTGTCTGTTTCAATGTCTGTTTCCATCTCTGTGTGTGTTTGCATTTCTGTGTCAACAGCGTGAATGGGCTGTAGGCCTTCCTCTTGTAGATCAGTGTCATCAACAGATGACCCTTCAGTTTCTGCTTCCTCCCCTGCTCCCTTGGCTCCACCTCTCTTTGTATCATCATCTCCTTCATGTCCTCCTGTGTCTCTGCCTTTGACTCCTCCTACTGGTTCAGCTGTGGGCTTCCCTGCTGTGATGGTCTGGCTGTTATTAGTGTTAACAGTCTTTTGTCGTATTTTAGCCAGGAGGTCAGCCCATTTCTGAGGGTCTATCCTTTGTTTGTTTGTGGTAACTCTATGTCTGTTCTCAAAGCGGTTTCTTCTCTGGTCAGTGGATGATACAGATCCTCCTCCTCTTCTTAGGGAGCCTTCTCTTATAGGTCCACGTCTTCTGGGTTTTTGGATTGGATAACGTCTGTTTGGGGGAGGTTGGAGAGGTCTTGGACGCTTCCTATTGCCAACAAAACTTCTCTCTTCTTCTTCTTCTTCTTCTTCTTCTTCATTACCCGACCCTTCCTCCAATAGTAATGAAGCTCGTATCTTGGTTGACCGGCCAGCGGCTGACTGTGGCCCTCTAGGAAATGAAGTCCTAAGTGGAGGTGGATGTTGTGAGTTTAATTCCAGCTGCATGGACAGAGAGTCACTGCCGTACTGGTTGATGGCAATGCAGCGGTAATGACCAGCATCCCTCAGAGAAGGATTAGGCAGAGAGAGACTCCCATTTGATTGTATTGTGAGCCCACCTGATACAGCTAATCCTTGCCGTACTATGTTTCCATCTGGTAACAACCAACTTATATGAGGCACTGGTGAACCTGATGCCTTGCAGTAGAGATTGACGTGCTCCCCAATGTTTCCGGTGACAGGAGGTCCCACCTGCTCTCCTGAAAGCGGAACAGAGGACTCCTCGACTGCCAGGCGCAGCGGGAGAACATTCACATCCCTGCCTGCCCGGGCTATGCAGTAGTAGATCCCTGCATCTGAGAGCTGTACCTTGTGTAGAAGTAAACCAAAGGCTGATGCCCAGAGCCTACCATCTAGGCTGCTTGAAGGGGAGATGAGCTTGGATCCATCTGGGAGAATCCACTGTACTTTGTGATTACCAGAACTTAAAAGAGGGCATGATAGCTCCACCTTACTTCCTGCTATTGTCGCCAGTGCTGTGGTGGTATGATTAGTTGAAATTAACACCCATGGGTGGGAGGCAGGGGAGGATCTTGAGGGATGAGAAGCAGGGTCCGGATGAGCAGAAACTCTTGTTGAGTATATAAGTTGAACTCTGTGTCCATTAGACTGCGCTCTGTTTAGCTGTAGGCTAATGGCTGGCTGTAGCAACCACTGCGGTCTAGCTTTAACAGAAGCTTTGACTCCAGTGTGATAGTATCCGTCTGTCTCTGCTGCCTGTCTGTAGCGGTATGCCAATGCCGGGGCTTTACTCAGCATGATCTCCCTCTCCAGGTAAACCGCAGTTTCACTGTAGTAAGCTAGGATCCTCCAAAGTTTCTCATAGCTCTGTCTCTCCACAGGGCACTCCAGGGAGAGTGACAGAGCAAGGGAGAGAGGAGAAGAGGAGGAAAGGGAGAGATCTGGAGGAGGAGCAATATCCTGGTACTCAGAAGAGTAAGTAATGTTGCAACCCAGATCGACACTGCCCGCCTGTTGGTCAGACAGACTCAGAGAGGCAGTGCCTAAAGGCTCTCTAAAGGATTTACTTGATTGAATTTCACTGGGTTCTGTCTCCAAAGGTGTGTCTCTTCCTGGGGAGGGGATGACAGGCAAGCTGCATGATAGGTCAGTCTGGTCAAGCAAGCCCTGACCTTGAATGGAATTGGGCGAGGAGCAGATTGGACACTGAGGGCCGCTGTGACATTTCATTAAGCCTAATTGAAAATGAGAGGCAGAGAAAAATGATGTCAGAAAAGGCTGCATTACCACCTTTGGCATATCAACTGTGGATAACAGCATAGCAACTATACAAACATATTTGTGCACATTTCAGCTTTCTGCACATATTAGTGGTATGATATATTAGTCATGCCAGCTCTTCTTTGGCATATATTATCCTTTATAGCTCTTACTAATTTGGTATGGTTACTTTATCTACTCATAAATCAGAAAAATGCATCACTTCATTATTACACAGCAATCATTAACCTATATTCCAGCTGCCTGCACACATCAATGCTGTCATCATGGATTAGTCATGGCAGGTTAAGTCTGGCATATCAATGAGACACATTTTACGGTCCAGCCCTCACTCACATCTCAATAACAGCCACAAGACACACTGGAAGAGATACAGAAAATGAAGAAAACCAGAGAAGAATGTGTGATGAAAAGCAGGTGAAGAGATGTCAGAGATATCGAGGTTAACGAAACCAGATGTATTAGAAAGTACAGTACAATAATACCATCATTCTTTCATCTGGCTGGATTTGACATGTATTAAAATTTATAGAGTGGAATATTCAATAAATTAGTCTTCTGTTTCTCAATCCATTTCCCATGTTCCTTCTCACCTTATCTACATATTTATTTCTTCTCACTCAAGCAACCTACATGCTGCATTAACCTCCACATTTTTGTATCTCTGACTGAATTAATCTGTCTCAGAGACACAACCAATGACCAGCATAAACCGTGTGTGCTGATTGGAGACAAAACCAAAAGTGAAGACAAATCATATTTCCGACGCGACAGTTACCTGGATGAGCCAGACTCCAAGTGAGAAACCAGTTCATCCTACAGTCACAACTCCACGGATTAGCCTGCAGCATAAGAGTCTCCAGAAGAGGTGCTGTCGCAAAGGTCTCCTTGGGCAGAGTGGTTATACTGTTGTTGGACAGGTCTAGGTGTCTACAGGTGGGGAAAACAGAGCAAAGAAAAGATTGGATGAAGAGGGGGAGAGGGGACACCAAGGTTGAATTAAAGTCATAGAGGAATGGATGAAAGAGTGGGAGTGGGAGTGGAAGTGGGCAGTGAGATGTTAGGGGTAAGAAAATTTATGATTTATTATCATTTCCATTATGATCTTCATGTTCAGACCTCTTTAGAGGTGTATTTGTCTAACCACCAATGGATGTTACCTTTTTCTGATCAAATATTGTAACTTCCCCAACAATGATTATTACATTATATGCTGTAAAGCTCACCTGAGTGTAGAGAAGTAATATGTATTCAGCAGGGACAGTGTGCACAGAGTGTGAGGGTGCAGCTGATGCAGCCTGTTTCCTTGCAGACGCAGCAGCCTGAGGCTAGGCAGCTGGAGCAGTGCCCGGGGGTGAATGTGTTGGAGGAGGTTGTGATCCAAGTAGAGCCGCAGCAGTGAGGTCAGGCCAGAGAAGGTCAGAGATGAAGAGATCTCTCTCAGCTTGTTATAGCTCAGCTTTAGTATCTGTAGGTAAAAGGGGGAAGAAATAGAGCAAGCGAAAGCAATTACTAGAGCAATCAAATATAGTAATAGGCATCAAAGCTGATGAAGAAACCAAGTATCTGCTCTGGTCATACGCCATACGTCAGTGGACACCACATGCTTGTAAATTGAATTTATGACCAATGATGTGAGGGGAATTGGAATGAGGATGAAGAGTTGGGTGAAAAACTCTTTGTAAGCAAGAATAACTGAATGCAGTCTGTGTAAAATTTTAAAATATGGGAAAATACATCCAGCAGCACACACCCTCATATATTTGCTGAAAAACTGAGAAACTGAGAAATAGCCCACAGCATATAACCAGACGATATACAGTATGCTGTGAGTTTATCGATTCAAAGCAGGGAAGACTAAAAGGATATCCTAGCACTGGGGGTCTTCCACTTTTCAAACATAAAATTTAGCCCTTTATCCTCAGTAGAGGATAGAGGAAAGACTCCGGGGGATCTATTGATATTCTAGTCATGCGTGGAGAACCCACCAAATTTTAAGAAGTTACATCATGAAAACCATGTTGTGGAATTGTGTTTCTGTGGGCCTTATGATAAATCTGCTCTGCAGGAAGGCTATTTAGCTGAGAGATTTCCAGCTGCAGACAGATCTAGCACATGAAGATGTCAGCACATGGAAATATGGATCCTATTATCACACAATGGCAAATATATCAGTATCTGCCTGGGAGATGAAGGGAACAATTGCTTGTTGAGTAATATCACTTCCCCACAGACTGCTAACTCTGCCCTAAGTTGCTGCTAAAATGTCTAGTGTGTTTCCTGTCACTGAGCAGTGAAAAGAATGATGGCACATAAAGTATGCATTTGTTGTGCAGAAATTAGTGAAAAAAAAAATTGTGAAAAATTGTGAACAGAATCATGTAAACTGTTATATTAATTTGCATCGTGGCTTTACAGAAGAAATGTAAAATAAATCTGCAAGATTTAGGAATATTTATCAATGTAGCACCCTCTCTAAATCGTACCAAACTCTTGACAAATGCTAACTTGACATTCCCTGCTTTATTTATTTATAATCAGTTCTGAAATCAGCTCTTTTTAAGCTTTTTAAGTTTAAATATATTAATCTGTCATAGGGAGCTATGCAGACTGTAAACTGTAAGTGTAGAAGGTTTAAGAGCTGAGCTTTCTGCATCAAAGCTCCTGTGGTCCTCCCTGCCTAAGGCTGGAGAGGGATTAAAGTACTTTTGTGCAGACTTGGTCCAAGTTTGATTTGCAAGACTTTGTCCTGCAAAAACTTTTTCTCTCCTAAGAGTCAAAGGTTAAATATGTGACGAGACAATGTTATATTTTCCCCATTAAAAGCCATAATATTTTATAAGCCACCATTAATAGTTTGGTTTGGCAGAGGACAGTTCAGGACACTCTCAATGTTGGCTGCTGTTAAATGTGTGAGTTACAGGTCTACTGTAGTTCCATTAAGAAGAACTGTGAAACAAATGGAAGAAGAGGCCTCTGTAGAATCACCTCCCCTGCCTCAAAATGTTGGTTGCCTCAAATCGTTTTTTTAAATGTCCAATATGTAATATATTTACCGTAATAAATCCAAAAATGACCCCAATGCGTCATTAGATATTAAGGAAACATGCTAAGCTGAAATACTACCTTTTCTGACAACAATGCTAATTCCAGTATTTTCTCCTTTTGCAATTTCCATTCCGTGACAGAAGGGCTATAAATCGGGAAGAGAGGACCGTGAGTTTGCAGTGTGTTTAGCGATTCTTGCCGTAATTCTAAGCCAATAAAGTGTGTATTTCAGTCGGGTGGATAAGGACGGCTGGTTAGTGATATTTTTAGTGGTTCCTATCGTAATTCTAATTCGAGGAAGTGTGTCTGTCTGGCATGTGGAGAGGACGGCGAGGTTGTGGGGTTTTTAGCGGTTCCTATTTTAATTCTAAGCCGAAAAAGTGTCTGTCAGTTGGGTACAGAGCCTTGCGTGAGGACAGGCTTTTATGACTGTCAATATAGCCAGCATGTAATGTTAGCTACTCTCTCCAGTATTTTGAATTTGTACTGCAGTAACTATTTTAAACACTAGCTGTCAGTATTACATATTGCACCTTTAACTATCCTACCCGATAATCATCCGCTAGTTTGGTTTTGAATGGAATTCCTTCTCTTTTCAGTCCTATATTGGTGTGCCAAATACATGTTGTTGTTGCTCTTCTATTGTTTACCTGTAGTGATTTCATATCTCTGAACGCTGCATCTGGGAGATGGTGGAGGTCATTGCTGTGGAGCATTAGAAGCTCCACCTTCTTTAGCCCAGCCAGAGAACTGTCATAGATACTGCTGATGCTGTTGAACCTAAGGGTGGCACAGAAACAGCATCATCAACCTGAGATGTCAATAAGTCAACAAATTATTATAGTTCCATATTGGGTAAATAAAAGCACTATATTTTATGTTATTTGTGTGTGATTCCATTTATTCCCTTACCCTAAGTTTATGCGGCGTGTGTGTAGAGGCAGGCCAGAAGGTACAGTGAGCAGAGAACGAAAAGTACAGTGCACTTCGCTGGCCTGGTAGCAGTTACAGCTCCTTGGACAGCCCTGGCCCATGGGCACTACAAGTGTCAGCACCAGGAGAGTCAGCAGTGCCACCGGCACACACACACTCCGGTACATCTTCACTCCGCAAGAGGATAAGCCACGCTGGGATTATCACTGCCAAAGAGAAAACGGAAGTCAAGACTTATGGAGAACAGCAAAGTGCACCGCTGTGACATGTCTCAAAATCCAGATGGGAGCCTCTCTCTTGCGCGCACACACACACACACACACACACACACACACACACACACACACAGACACACACACATACACAAGTCAATTTTATTCATGCAGCCCAAAAACACAAATTTGACTCAAGAGGATTTGCAATCTGTGCAACACATGACACACTCTCTCCTCAGACCCATAGCCACTCTGACACATTGCACCTGTCTGAAACAAAACAGACCTTTGGCCCAGTAGGTTCATTGAATGACATATCACCATATCAATAAATAAAAACACTGGAAGAATTTAAAAGGAAGAATGAAGGATAAACTTCGAATTAGACCCCTATTAAACTCTCTCTCTCTCTCGCTCTCTCTCTCTCTCTCTCTTTTATCTAATCTCACACAGGCGCACAACCAACTGTAGAGCAATAGCTGCGAGAGGCTTTTTCAACTTGACGCTGAAATTAAAGTAAATTACGCGTTGTACCAAGAAGCCTCCAAGATTAATAGATTACTGTAATTCATAGTCATGGTTGATAAAAGCATACCTTGAAATCCTTTGGAGTTATTTCACAGAATTATTCATTTTGTCCATCAAATACTGATTTTTATCCAGCTGCCCGGTTCGGAAATTTGATATGCAATTAACCAGTTTATTTACTAATTAACTCCGAGATTGTTGAACTGAGTAGAAGGTCCCAAAAACGCTTGTCACGTAAAATGTCACTAAAGAGAGCGAGGAAAAACGTGAAAAGTAGCCACACTTTTGTCAACTCCGCACGCCAACCAAATGCTTTTCATAACATCCAACAGGTCTTCTTGCGCGCCTCCTGAAAAGCAAAGTACCGCTGGAAGCGGTAGGCGGACTACACAAAGGCGTCTGGCGCTGCGTGTGTGTGCGTTTGTGTAGATGACAGTGAATGTGTGTGAGTAGTGTGTATTTGAGCTTAGGAAAGGACTGAAGTGAACTTTGAGTGACGCTCAGGCAGAGGGGTTTGTCCAAGGAGGGGCTTTCTGGGAACACAGAGGTAACAAGTAACTGCGCTTCAGCTGCTTTTCTCTAATCTTTACACTCTGCATGTAGGCCATAGAAGAGGACATCTTCATGAAGAGCTGCAGCTCATTTTATATCACCATTATATCAATACATATCATTATAACTTTTCGGCTCACTCAATCTTTATATATTTTGTGATTTAATTAGGGGAATAGTTATGGCTTCTAGCTAGATTCACCTCACCAGTGCACTTATATAACTGTTGTTAAATAAACGTTTTCTTTTCAAAAACAGAATTTCTTTTGACCAGCTTCGAAAGAAAAACCTAATGAAACTTTCTAATGATGTGGCCTAATTAAGTTTTTCTCATGTATTAATTCATGTAACTGTTCCATTATATATTTTCTGTAAAGTGTATGTCCCTACATTACTGTAATGTCATTAACATTTCAGTGAATATTTCACACTGTCAGGTTAAAATACATCCTTGTGATGTTTAATATAAAAAAATATCAGAAATAGCTTTATGTTATCTTTGACAGATTGTTAAAACCCTTAAATCCCCTGAAATAACACAGAGTACATAACCTCTGTGTCATCAATGGTAGCTATATCCCAGGTTGCAGAATTTTTTAGATAAAATATAGTTCTAGTCAGGTCTCCAGAAATGTGGGTAAGATGAACTAAATAAGGCATTGTCTCAGGTTCTCAGGCACCCCATAATGATCACACCTCCTTCTGAGAGACGTAAATGAAGGAAGAACAAAAATAGACTGATGCTCCTCAGCTGTTGTCTCCTGTAAGCACAGTAACCCCCACCACCATCCTTTATATGTGTGTGTGTGTGTGTGTGTGTGTGTGTGTGTGTGTGTGTGTGTGTGTGTGTGTGTGTGTGTGTGTGTGTGTGTGTGTGTGTGTGTGTGTGTGTGTCAGGGTCACCACTGAATTCTCACATCAGCTGCCTGAATAATGGATTGTTAAATTAATCTTGAATAACTGTTTATCCCCCCAGCTTGACAGTCGACAAGCAAACATCCGTAACTATCTTTGAAAATGTGATTTGATGCTTTACATTCACCAGCAAATTCCTCTCTGATGATTTTCAACAGATGACCCAATCTCCAGCACCCTATAACCCTTGTCACTGCAGGCAATGTTGGTGTGTGAGGGCTTAACAGTTCTCATGCTGCACTGATTTCCTGTAGCTGTGATATGGCTGTGAAAAGCATTAGGCTCAATCCCAACTCACTTCATTCAAATAATCATCACTGTATTGGAATGTGTTGAACCGTAATAAATTAATCTGTGTCTGTCTGACTGGACGGACGGAACAAATCAAGACATAATGTAATAACAATGGCACTTTGGGGGAGGTGAACGACTGAACTAATGAATGAAGGGAGACAGGAGGAAGGGAGAAAGGAAAGTGAATAAAGACATTACTGCATGTTGTTGATTTATGGACAGACTAGCTAAATGAACATTGAATTAATCAGTCAATCAATGAATCAATGAGTCGAGTGGATGCCTTACTGCCACTTAGTCTTACTTACACTGTACAACCTACAGTCCACAACAAGTAAAGTACCAGTCTGGTTCTTTATGCCCGCCAGCCAGCCTCTCCCACTGAGACTTTAAAAAGTACACTGGTCATCAGTGCTCTCTATCTTTTTGTCCCTGGGGTTTGGAGCTATCTAGGTCAACCAATGAAGTGCTGAGTCATGATTTCAGGCAGTAAACAACGCAGTGACGAGATAAGACCAGCTTGATGATATGTAATTTCAAATCATGCACATTATGTATTCTTTTTTGATCTGGCTTTGATGTGCAAATAAACTCTTTCTCTAAAGTCCTGGCTAAAAAAAAAAATCATTGCATTCTATTAAGTTATGGTCGTCTACAAGTTCTGATATTTGCTTTATTGAACATTTTGTATTTGTTCTCATTGTGGCAGAAAAGCTAAGAGCGATACAAAGTAGTTAACTGCGTTAAAACATAATCATTTTGTCATCAATGTCTTACTTAGTTGGAGTTCACATGGTGCACCTTGTAAAAATAAAAGAAATAATAAGAGAAAAGAAAAATAATCATTACAAATGTCCCCCTTCTCTGTCAAGGTTATACTAAAAAGTCAAAACAGGAATAAAGGGATCAGAAAGGCCAGGAAGCCAAGAGCTGTTCTTCGAAAAACCAAGACCTTTAATTACATTTTTAATGACCTCAGGTCATTAAAAATTTAATTATCTGAGGTCACCAAAATGTTAATCTGTTGAGCAGGTCCCTTGTAAGGCACCTTGTATGGTAGCCTCGGCCACCATTGTATGAACGGGGTGCATGATGCCTGTAGTGTACAGTGCTTTGAGGGGACGCTAAGACTAGAAAAGTACTATATAAATGCAGTCCGTTTACTGTATGCTAAACTCTTTGTAAAAGTTATGGTAGATTATTGTGTATCATTTTGAAAAACAATTTCAAATGTTCAATGTCCACTCTTGCAATTGTATTGACATGTTTAGGCACTTGGGCAGGTTAGGGAAAGATCATGGCATTCAAATATTTAAAAAGTCAACAGTGACTGGCAGAATGTTTACTTTATTAGCTTTTACCACAATTTCCACTTTCTCTACACACTGTATATTACCAGGCAATAATTATGCTCCAATGAATGGTTTTAAATGTTGATTATATTGCATAATTGAAATTGGGCTAACTCTGGTCATGGTCTGCTTGATTCATGGTTTTCATGACTGATAACCTTCTTGAAGTCTGACTTTGAAAAAAGAGTGCTCCTGAGGGTACCAGGCCCAGGACCTTGTGGTCTATTATTGATTTGAGGCTCCAGCACTCCATGAGGTCAAGGCTTTTCTGGCCGAGTGAGAGCCTGGAGCTTAGCAGACAAGTAGGCAGCCACTGCAGGGATCCACTGGGCTGATGGTTAGTTACAATGTGTTAGCTTTACCTCAGTTGGAAACTAGTTATTTGAGATGACTATCTAGGGGAGCACTATGTGGTCAAAGTGTCACTGTAGCAATTATGCTAAGTAAGCAGAACCTCGCTTTTGGCCTTACCTCTGCCCTGCTCTGTGATGATAAAATGATAAAAATGTGAATAAAATAATAGTTATTTATGCTTGATTAGTAAGTTCTGAGATCATTTTTGTGGCTATAAAAAAAGAAGAAAACATGATTAAAATGCAAGACTATAAACAGAACATATATGAGGGTAAGTAGGTCAAAATTCACTACACAGAGAATTCAGTTTTCATTTGAGTGTTGGGTTCTCAGTTGTGTCTGTACACTTGCAAGCAGTGTGCAGTCTTCATACTGCACTGCAGCCATACAAGGAGATACATCTGTGGTCACTGGTCATGGTCTGGGGGTCACTTGGGGGAATCTGTGTTGAACAATTCTCAGGGGAAAAAAAGATGAGATTTGAATAGATACATGTGGAAAATGTGTACTATATGTTATGATCTGTTATGTTATATTGTGTTGCATACAGGGTACTGGCTCTATATTGACTACATCTTTTTTTTATGGAATAGTTGAAGTAATTTTGTAATCAGTAAACAGCCACAGGTTTGATCCTCACTGTACTGTATGCAGTATGTAGATTGCCAAAACATTAATCTTTTGTATAATATGTGTGGCTCTGGCAAGATACGTTTTCATTGAATGAAAATATTATTAAGCTAACAATATTAAGATAATCTATTTTAGAAGAAAATAAGAATTAAATATACGAGACTAAATGACTTAAGATATACAGTAGCTTGCAGTGCTGACTCCAGTAGAAGCTAAGTGTGTAGAGGGCATTCACAAACAACAGCAGGTGATTTGTTTTCTGGAGAAACATAAAACATTAATTAAAAATAATAGTGCTATTACCCGTAACTAATGCAATGAACCATCCTGAGCTGCTGTGTACATGCTAGCTGGCGGGGTGGATTAGCAGTTACAGAGACAAGAGTGCAAAAATACATCCTACAGAATTGCCAGTTATCATGGATCTCTGCCAGAGATTTTGTATATGTAAGACTGGTAGCAGGAACCATTACTATGGTATACAGGGCAGTTATTCATGTCATCACTAAAAAAGGAAGCAGCAGTGAAAATGTGATCTGAGAGCATGAAAGAGAAAGGGTTCCCTCAAGAGATGTACGGACAGCCAACAAGCTCCCCTTGTGTTTTCTTGAATGATATACTGTGCAGAGCTTGTAAGAGTAAATCTCACACATGCACAGCACAGAAAGCCCCTGAGCTTTTGACCCCCGGGCTAGAGGAGAGAGAGGAGGAAAAGAAGATTGAGCGGTTTGAGAAAATGGAGGGTAGAAGGTTAAGAATGGTCCATCATTCAGCTGGGGGTCTATTATCTACACATGTAGCCATTAAAATGACATTTAACATGAGGACAGAACTGGCAACCAGTTGTTTTCAGGTTTTTGTTACAATTGCCCTTGCAATTTGTGCAAGTATAAATAAAAGGGTTAAGAGTTTGATTTCCCAATAGACCACCCATACTGGAAAAAAATCAATCACAGCACTTATGATGCAGATAAGCAAAGAATGTCCTTCAAATGTTATAAATTGAGAGTCTTTACGGTCTTTATGGTTTGTGGTCATGTCTTCATGTCATGAGATAGGCTCTGACTTCAGGGAGAATAGAGATTATAGAATTGATTGAGAGAAAATTAAGAAGATGAGAGAGTAAATGGGGTAAAGAGAGAGATATGGACATGGGTAGAAATATGGAAATGGCAAGGGTAACCCCCTTGCCATTTCCATATTTCTAAGGGGATCCAGGCCTGGAGGGCTCTGACGGTTCCCCCCTGGGTTCGAGTAAAGGAAGGAGAGAGCTGATGAAGAGCAGAGACAGAGGGGGTCAGAGGGGGTTGACAAGGGCTAAAGAAGTTAATAAGGAAGTGTGGTCAAGAGAGGTGGGGGCTGATGTGTGGTGATCCTGGAGGCATGACGTCTGGTGGCCTGCGGTCCTTTACATATGCGCCTCATAACAGGGGCTTTAAATCAGCATGAAACACCAACACACACAAAGTGTCACATAGCAAATGTCAAGAACCAACGTCTCAGGTGGGACATTCCTTTTCTCATCACACCTCTCTTTCATCCCTTTCTCTGGTTTTCTGTTGATCTGCTCCTCTTGCTTGTTCTCTATTACTGTTTCTGCAACGACAGCTTATTAGCAGGATTACACATGATTGCATTTTACTGCGTGTGACACAGACAACATAAATGACTCAATACTGTGTTAACTTGCTCTAATTGGGCCCATGAATTACTTATGAAAGGATTTAATTCCACACTGTAGTTTCCATACATAGAGAGCAGAATTGTCTCTGTATTTATTGTCATATCATATGACATACAAAAAGCATCAGCCAATTATCTTGCCCATCTCTTAAATGACAAAGATTACTCCATTACCCCCAGCAGTCTTTTAAATATGCAATACATTTTTAATGTCTTTGCCAATTTTTTAAAATAGTTTAGTCTTTTATTGAATTCGGATGCCAGGGTAAGACTAACATTTTTTCACAATTGAAGAACCCCCAGTCTAAACAAGAAAATAAAGTTTTTTTAATTATCTAATACTTTGTAGTAACTCTATAGCTGCAGCTATTTAGACAGTCAATTACTCCAACTGGTGCAGTTCAGCATTCGGGTCCATAAAGTCCATTCACATGGAGGTGTGAGTAAGCTGTCGGGCTAACTAGCTCAAACACTTGAGGCATTTAAGAGGCTTTCTCGGCTCCCTCGATTCCCTCTGGTCTTGTTTCCCCACTAATCATAGCCTGAAGCTAAACTGGAAATGTAAAATTCTCTGAACTATTTAGCAACAAAGTTGACATTTAAGATTCAGGAAAAACATCTGGGAAAAAAACAATAATGCAGAAATGTTACTTTGACTGTGATTGGCACTGGCATGGCATAATTGGCCCTTATCTGGTTAAAATAAAATAAAAACGTGCAGACCTGTGTTGTCTGTTTCGCTGTCCAATTATTTTTGCTCCATAAAAGTAAAACATCTCATTTTGAATTGCTAAAAAAGGAGAAATGTTCTACTTTATTGATGCTCGAAGAAATGTTTTCTGTACTCTCTATGTACTGTTTTCTAATCTCTCAAATGCAGCCAGTGGAGTTTTCAGTGCAGTGCTGAATATTAGCACCAGGGTGGGTGTTTGCTAACATGGGGAATAAACCCATGACCAGGTCATCTGGTTTGAGGGCAGTCTTCTTAAACAGTTCTCTAACCAGACTCTAAATTCTTATATATTTGTAAGAATATGAGAATATAAGTTATAGGTCACAGCTTGTGCAATAAACTGATTCTGCCTTGAAACACAAACACAATTTAAGGCTGCCACCTCTCTTAAATAGAAAAGAAATGGCATTTCACAGCTTGCCACAGTAATTTAGCTGGTTTACTTAAGAGTGCTAAAAGTGGCAGCCAGCCGACCAGCTCACATTAAGGATTTGGATAGACTCAGCTACATATTTGTACAGTATCTCAGAGCTGTCCCATTGTCCCAAAATAGACACATACAGCTGGAATAGAAAGATAACATCACAAAAAAATAATAATATAATACAAGATTAATCAGGGAAATTATACTGTTTCAAACTGCAGGTTGACAAAACATGTCCTCTGGAGAATGACAGGGACTCTAAGTTGGACCCAGACCATAGGCAGACCACCTACCAAAGGAGTGGTTTCTCAGTGTCACAAATGGTTTTGTGAAAGTAACTGGTTGCCACAAGTCCACATGTACACACAAATACACACAACACCAGCTAGAACTGAGACACACGCTTTTCCTTTTGGGACACAGTTTTTTCCAGGGAAGGCACCGGAGCACACACATTTGCTGCCCTGCAGGTCAGACAGACAGAATCTGTCTATCTCAGTGGAATGCTCTGACTTTTACATTGAACCTTCATACAAGAATCTAGACCATCTTACATAATGGCTAGCCTTTGCTCAGAAATGTGTTGGAAACACTAATTAAACTAACTCCTGAGTGTCACACAGATGTATAGCTCACTTCTAAGTCTCCTGACGAGGTTTATTGCTCTATAATACACGGCTGGCGTTGCAATCACGCTACAGTATTTATCCTGCACTTGTAAAGAGGCGAATGCGATGCCACGCTGCGTTACAACATGTATCCTGCTCCGTGGGTTGGTCTTCATTCTGTCATCTTTAGAAAATGTTACAGCTCACCATCTGCATCATGTAGTGCTCATATTTTTTCAAACATCAAGACAATTATATGCTATGTAGATGGCTCAAACAAACACAGGAGACCAGGGTTTGTGTCTAGTTTCAAAATAAAAGTAAACGCAGAGGTTTTTACAACTTTACGGAACAAATGGAACTGTGTCACGTACGTAACTGGATGTGAAATAATGTAACAAATGTGATGATTTTAACTCAAACCAGGATCTTTTTCAAAACTACCTATATGGTTGGATGGTTTTGATGACTTGTTGATATTTGCACTTGTTGTACTGTAACCAGTATAACCAGGATTAGAGCAGCGTTTAGGCAAAGAATTGGGAACAACTGTTCAGTTCATTCACAGACTTTGACTTTTTGACTTTAACAATAATAACACATACAGATACAAGTAGGTGCCGGTCTCGGCCTCTCATGAAGTGGATCCCCAAAGCTATTACAATATAA
Source organism: Perca flavescens (assembly GCF_004354835.1). Taxonomy (NCBI): domain Eukaryota; kingdom Metazoa; phylum Chordata; class Actinopteri; order Perciformes; family Percidae; genus Perca; species Perca flavescens. The sequence continues at coordinate 23,234,190 of NC_041341.1, read as the reverse complement.
CAATCCTGAGGGGGGCAATATGTGTACCAAATTCCATGGCAAGCCATCAAATAGTTGCTGAGACATTTCATTAAAAACCACAAATGTTGACCTCATGGTGGCGCTAAGGGAAAAGTCAGTAGGATTCATCCTACCTGCACACATTTTTTTGGAAATTGAATAATGTTGAGATACAGTATTTCAGTGTGGACCAAACTGGTGAACCAAAGTGGTGAACCGGTCAACCGACACAAGCCATGAACTAGCATGCCTAAAAATATCATGTTTTTCATTTCTCCATTGATTGTCTAAATGTAACTAACTAAGTTTTTAGGAGACACATCAAGGTGGTTTGACTTTGTTCTTCTCTTGCACATTGAGGGTTTGTAAACAAATCATTTGTTTGAAATGCTGCTAGGGCGTTTCTGCCATTAGGGAGCTGACAAAGTCGACTTAATTCTGTTCTGGTTAAAATATGATCCTTCATCTCCTACAAGAGCTTGTCCTTTGAATTAGCTCTAAGTGTGACTGAGATGAACGAAGCTGATTAAAACCACTCTGGTGGAAATACTATCCTTCATACACTTCAAGAACTTGTATTTCTAATTAGTTCAGACGATAAGTTTGTCATCTATCATTCTGGCGGGCGCTGCACTTGGGCTAAGTTCAAGGCAGGAAAGTGACTCATGCTTTGAGTAAGTTACAACAAGTAACTTAATTAGCATGATTGAAGCCTGTAAGCCACTCTATGAAGTTGTCTCTAAATACACAAACAATATAAAAAAGATTATAGGTTTGTCTAATGCTCTTCTTGTTAGTTTTGAGGGATTAAAGCTAGCCTGGATCTGCCTTCCAACTTACTTCCGCTCAATTTTCATTTCCCTTCAGTACTCCGTCTGGGTTTGCGATATATTCTTGGGTTTTCTCCGGCCAAATATTTGGCGGTCAAATCAGCAAATAGAGGTTCTAGTGAAGCCATTCGTTGCATACTTTCTGAAAAACAGTAAGACCGCAGTTTCACTATTGTAAAGATACAGTGTTTTTCGCTTTTTTTTATAGCTGTGTACATGACCTCAGACATCTTACCTGGACATATTGGTATCTTTGCTCTTTTACCTGTTTCTCTCAAACGGTACAGTGTATAATTGTTTCATTCTTATTTGGTGTTTGTATACAAAAAAAGGCTTTCTGAGCTTTCTCTGTATAAATACCATATATGTTCAGTAACTAGTCTAAAACAAGACACTTGCTTAGGCTTTCAGCTAAAATTCCAATCAGCAGTGTTTGATAGGCACCAGACTGAAATCTATTCTGTTTTGAATGTGTGGTTAACAGTTATGACAGCAGTGTGTTAGGATTTGAACAATGTGTAGTAAATCTACAGTGTTGTGCACGTTGTGGTTAAAGTCATGGGATAAGTGTGTAGAGTTTTAAAAACTGTGTTAAAGCAATGAAAAACAAACTAGAGTTTGGTCCACATGAACTACTGCTGTGCAGACTGGAATTAGTACTTTTTGAAAGGTGATTATGTGTCACTGTTGTGTTCACATTGTTGCTGCTCCTCCCAAGGGGCCAAAAAGAATCAGTTAATGCATGTTTGCAAACTAGGAGCTACAGTGAATTGAAGTGGTAGTGTTGTGGTGGTGGTTTCATGCATGAAAAGGTAGAAAAAGCTTTCTGGATTCGTGGTTTTGCAAAACAAGCGCTTTTATTTCACACATGGGTCCTGGATAGAAAAGGTTTGTTAGGCAGGTGTTTTGTGTTTCACTCTTAAACTTCTCATCGGACAGCTTGATTGATAGTACAGTCTGTATCAGAGGCAATGGAGCAATGAGTTGAGCCTGGTAATTTGATTAAAATTACCTGTATGTTCCTCAAATACAAAATACACCATTTGAGCCTGTATATGTAAGACACTAGTAATCCATAAAATAACAGACTCTCAGGCTACACAATAAACGCAGTCTGTAGCGGTCCACAAGAATAGTTACTATGCACACTTCTTTGCAGCCATACAGTTAACAGCATAGTCTGCCAACAGAGCAGCTCTGGTAAATAGATATACACTGTTGGAGTATCCTGGAAGGATTCAGTGACACACCTGATTATGTGAATAAGGTTTTAAACATGACATCATCCCTGAAAAAGAAACAAAGCTTCGACTTTCTACAGCAAAGAGTTCACATACAGTTCTGAAAATCACCTTTAAAGTTGAAGATTAACATGTCAAAATTGAAAATAGATGCAACTGTAATGACCCCAGTAGCCAAATAAAATATATAACATCTCTGCAGCAGCAGAGAATATGATTCGGATAAGACTACAACATGCAATTTGGCTTCGGAACACATTGTTTAACTAAGACAGACTATTTTTTTATATAAAAAAAGAAACCTCCTTTTTGTTATTGCTCTGCATCCTTATTGCTTTTGACATCAACCATTTTAATTTTAGATCATAGGGTGACTGTGTAACATCTGTCCAGATGGAAAATAGCCATTTGGCACATTTACTATGCTCCCTGTTTAATTAGCCTATACTGTAAATAAATAAGGAGAGATTATTTAATATACAGTACAAAATGTATATTATAAAAGTATATATGGTCATATATAGCATATGACTTTGACAGATGTACAGGTAGCTCTGCAAATAAGATCCTGAGCACCATAGAGTCCTCATTAGTGTAAAACAGCTACCTCTGCCTTACAGTAATAGCTCACATTATTCTCTGTTCTGGGGAGAATATTATGTATTCTGAATGACAGTCCAACAGTAGCATGATGTGTTACTGCCATTAGATCTCGCCTATATCCCTGAGCCCCTTTTACTTTACCCAATACCTTGTTCCTTGTCTTTTCTCCTTTCTGCAGCACATCTTTTACTACAGTAAAGACAGTGTGTGTGTGTGTGTGTGTGTGTGTGTGTGTGTGTGTGTGTGTGTGTGTGTGTGCTCTTGTTCTTTGTGTCTCAGCCCGCCTCCAGATGTCAGGGGGCAGGAGGGCTGCAGATGGTCGTCATTCCCCTCTGACAGTGAGTCAGGAAGAGAGAGATTGAGAGAGAAGCAGAGAAAGAGAGAGAGATAGAGAGAGAGAGAAAACAAGAAAAGATAAATGGAGCATGTGAGGAACAGAAGGACAGAGAGAGAGAGAGAGAGAGAGAGAGAGAGAGAGAGAAGACATTAAATAGGCTCTTTTGTCCCAACAGTGGCAATATTGCAGACATTCCACTCTGCTTGAGGGGACGTTCTGTACAAGGAAACTGATGGAGTGAAAACACATCAGAAAGTTGTTCTTTACACTTTTAATGCTGCTTTTCTCATGAGCAGAACTTACATTCTTATTTCTATTGAAGTCACATGTTAATTATTTTTAACATTTGCACTTATTTAGCACTTTTCAAGATGATACCTTTGGAAAAAAATAATTGGTAAGCCTAGATGCAAAGTAAAATTATTCGACATATATGAATTTTTTTCACATAGTGAGTATGTGGTATTTGGCTTTTCATTCTAAAGATGGCAGGCCATCAAAAGGGATTCTTAAACTGGATTCAGAAACAGAAAATCTGATTCTTAACCCTGGATGACCTATAAAGTATTTATTTTCCCCTGTGAATAGAAAAGATTAGATCAGGGTAAAGTTGATTTTTTTCCCAAGGAAAATGATATTTGCACATACAAATATGTATGTATGTACCAGTATGTATGTATGTACAGTATCTATCTATCTATCTTTCTGTAAATGCTCACACTATCTGCAGGTAGGTGTAAGGGATTAACATGAATATGTGCATATGCTTTTTTTCAAATGGGAGAAATGCCCTTCAGCACAGACACATTATAACACACAGAAAGCTTTAATGAATAAGTAAATTACCGTCTTTGATGTGAATGTTGCCATTTGGAGAGGAGGAGGCACTGAGGAATATTGGATTCGGCAGAAAGAGGAAAGAAAGGAATGGAAAGATGAAGAGAAGGTTAATGAGGAGTCTGACGCCCTGGGGAAACTTTCCTTGGCTCCAGACATACATACAAATGCACACACACATACAAACACACACATACACACACACATATACACACACACACACACAAACATATATATACACACACACACGCACACACACATCCTAAAAACCATGGTAAAACCACAGGAAAAGCTGTTAACCTATAGCTTAGATTATCAACAGGCCAACAACACAGGCAGGCTGTATTATTAACACACTTCAATACTCACAACAGAGTAGCAAGACAAAATTGTGAAATGAGAACCAGCATACAAACAAAACATAACAAAGCAATGGCATAGAAAGCATTCATGCACTTCCCAAAGCCTGCTGCCTGGATGAAACGTCATAAATAAAGAAGAGGTTACAGTTCAAAGTGCTGTTGGTTTGGCTTACGGCAGTTATTTACCGCACTTGGACCCAGTGGGGTGTTTGGTTTTGATTGAGAACAATCTATTTTAACTGCAAAATTATACTTTTGAAAATACCCTCCTGAGGGGATACATTTGAAAACACTGCTCTCAAAGTGGACAAAAAGATGCCACTGGCTGGAAAGGAAGACATATGATGTGAAGGTGGTGGATTTCAAGTGTTTTTCTACTGTTCTGAATTGTGTTGTGTTTCTGTATTTGCAGCATGTTTCTTTATGTTACATATATATTTATAATATATATTAATAAAATAAAAAAATATAAATAATATGTAATATATGAGGTATCAAATTGGTGAATGTGTTTTTTAATTTGCTTGTGTTTCATTCCTTTGTTGCATTTAAAAAAATCTGATGCATGTACTTATGACATTCCCATATATGGTAAGAAAAATATACCTGCTAAGCATCAGAATGTTTGCATTGTCACTGTTAGCATGCTGATGTTACCATGTTGCTCTAATAGGACCAGTATCAAGTACATGTCAGATGGTCATCTTTCTGACGTTTTCTGTAACTTTCAAAAACCAACACTTGACCATACTTCATGCCACGGTTGGCCAGCTATGCGGTAATGAGAAAGTAAGCAGAGTTTAAACGTCTCTCTCAAGCCCTCTTTTTTTTATTCTTTCTGCAACTATTTCTGTCACTTTTCTGTGTGTACAGAGCGCAACACTATGTTGAATACCTGTCTGAAAATGTCCGCCATTATCCCCATATGTAAATGATTATTGTGTCTCGTCCATTTCACGGTTTGCTTTTAGCTCTGCCTTGAAGGGGCCTGTCAGAACAACAATAAACCAGTCCTTCCAGGATTTCACAGCCTTTTTTTTTAGATTGTTGCGGCCCAAAATGCCTGATTTTGCGAGAGCTTTTGTAAAAAATTGCGATGTCTTTTGTATTTTTGTTGTGAACGACTGTGAAAATTGTGGTATACTTCTTTAAAAATAAAAACTTGTTTTGTGCAGAATAAAACTACTCTGGGCTGAGTTTTCCTAGTAACCTTACCAAAAAGGCTCAGGATGCTGCAAATGTTCGTATAATATGAAAATGGCTCGTGAATTTAAGACAAAAAATTATAATTTATTGAATGAATCAAATTTAAACATATCTATCAGTGGCTTGTTGATCTTTACATTGTTAGATAATTTCCTATCCTGGCCTGGGCTGGGACACACATTCATACGGTTTGATAAAGTAGCCTACTTATTAGTTTTGCACTTACAATAACGAG
>NC_041341.1:23211039-23226039 GCF_004354835.1 Perca flavescens | reverse complement strand
TTTGATGCTCTGTTCATGACTTCTGACAACATGCATACTGGCTGACCCTGTCTTTGTGTGTGTGTGTGTGTGTGTGTGTGTGTGTGTGCATGTGCGTGTGCGTGTGTGCTGTAAGATAAAGCAGCCAAATCCTAAAGGAATGGAACCCCTTCTCTCTTTCATCCTTTCACCCATCTCTCTTTTTCATGTCATTAAAGGACAATGTAATGCTCCTCTTGTCTAGTAAGAGGGAGTTGAGGAAATGTAGAAAAAATGGGTAGATTAAGGGCCAGAGATGAAGAGATTAAGAACAAAGAGAGAGGAGATTTAGCAAGGAAGAAAATTGCACTCCTAGGTTACAGCTTCACTAATCTTAATATCTATTTTGTATCTATCTTTGTCCATATTTATCATGTTGTATAAGGTTTACAGTACAATAATTCAGAATGAGAAAAAGAGGAAAACATTTTGTTTAGAATATTATACTATATACACTAAACACTATAACTGTATATTAGAATGCTAGTTGGAAAACAAGTTGTTACAAACAGATGATTTAAAATCTTACTTTATAACCATATGCTATTCATTAATTTCTTGATGTAGCCTACTGTAGGAATCTGACTGACATATACATGATATAAAATGAGGTATTGTTTAACAGTTGAATGTAATCGCAATGACAATGAATCAGAAAAAAGGACATTTTAAAAACAAAAAACAGAAAGAGGGGTCAGATTTTGATAGACCTGAATACAGTTTTGTGTGTTGTTCCAGGGGTTTTCTCTCAGGCTGTGACGTGCTCTGATATGTTGCTGCTTCTATTGCAATGTCAATTTTCCCCTAAGTAAATATGGAATTTAGTTTGGTCTAAGAGTTCAATTCATTGATTTATTTTGGCAAAATATTTGGTTTGTATGAAGCTCAGCTTAAGTTCATTCAGGAAGAGTACTATGCTTTACATTTCCCTCTCTCCTAATCAGGCGTATGGCATTTACTTTTTCAGTTAAACCAACCAGATTTTTCCACAATCTCTGTGAGCTATCGAGGTGTTGCATTCAAACTTTAACTCTGTTCTACACTTTGCTGCTGTCAGTTGTCATTTCAGGGAAAATCAATGCAACCCTCCTCCACCCCATTCACCTCCAGTTCTCATCATTCCCAGCACCCAGGGTTCCTCTCTCCGAAGCCCCGCTTCACATCACATCCATCCAGATCTTCAGGCTTCCTTTATCCCTTCATCACCTCCACCAGTGTCTAGACTCCATCGGGGGGATATTCCTATATATCCATGGCCTCTATACTCCTTATTGTCTAATCGCCAAAGACTCATCTAACATATCAACCTATTATGTTCATTAAATTTATTTCACTCTTAAAATGAAGTCTATCCTGATTGAAATGTATTTAGACAGCCAGCGGTGTGGCAGGAAGGGTTGCTCTGCCCAGATAATCTGAGACTTGGCAGTGACAATTTAAAAAAATCATTGGAGTTTACCTTTTTGTTGTAGATGTCCGATGATTAGTGTACTTTTCTTTTACTTTGGCTGTAATTGGATTGGTCTAGATTGTGTAAAGGCTGTGCTGGGGCTGGGTGCTGCCCTCTCTCCTATTCTCTCTTTCCCTATAGAAAGTTACGAGAACATGTGTATCCTGTTAGTGTAGGCCAAACACTAAATGAAAGGCAGAGTACACCAAGAAACCCCCATAAAATACACACAAGCACTCACATATCTACAAGCACGCAAATACATACAATGAGAGTGTGCACATGTAAGACACACATCAAGCCCCCGCTAAATGGATTTCACAAGACAGACGCCCGGGCTGCTGATGTGTTGGTAATGCAAAGGAAACGCCATAAACAGGAAATTCTCCAGGATTTCCCACAGATGCCCTCTCTCTTTATGTGGTGGAAAGCTGGTAGCATAGGCTTGACCGCAAAAATGTAAATAGACAGAGAGAAGCTGTTTTGTTGGAGGACTACAGGATCTGGATCAGACTTGTGCCAATGATTTATTTTTTTGTCAAATCACAAGTGGACTCGTCACCTTATTAAAGAACCACCAGGATATAAAAAAAAATGATATTAATTTATAGCAACAATAATCAGATTTCCTCATAAAATGTTTAGGGCATCTCACTACAGAGCAACTGAAAATTGGTGACTCAAGTTTATAGCTCCAAGACTAAAGCAGTGTCAACATGCAATAAATAGTTTAATTGTCAAGAATATTGACGTCTAATTTGATCCCTCAATATACAAACTGAATCCCTTTATGTTTGAGAAAACTGCACTCTAGTTTGTCACCTGGTTTTATCTCCATCCCATTCAGAAATTGTCTGAATTTCTCCCTTTCTATTCTCCTCCTTGAGTGGTGTAAATGTCATCAACAGGGCAAATGTGGTGAGGGTAGATGTGCTTAACAGGAGGATGCCGCTCAATTTTATCTGTTTCAGTCATGTTGTTAAATTATTCCCCCTTCAATGTTGCACATTAACCCTTGTGTTGTCTTCCCGTTGACCATGCAATTTTTTTTTTCTGCGTCAAAATTTAAACTTTTTTTCAACGTTTTGGACGTCTTTTTTGACATTTTTGTTGCTTTTCTACCGATATTTTTGGCATTTTTTTCAACGTTTTTTCTGCACCTTTAGATGTTTTTGTGTGTGTATTTTCCCCACATTTTGAAGCGTTTCCTGACTTTTTTCTTTTATAAAAAAATTTGAATTGAATAAAACTTGTGAAGAGCGTTGTAGGGAGCCTTTTTATTATATATTTTGAAATTTTGGTTGAAAGAAACACAAATTTCTGATGTAGAAACTTTTTGAAAATGGGTCAAATTTAACTAGACTTTAGACTTCCATCCATCCATCCATCCATCTTCGTCCGCTTATCCGGTGTCGGGTCGCGGGGGGAGCAGCTCTAGCAGGGGACCCCAAACTTCCCTTTCCCGAGCAACATTAACCAGCTCCGACTGGGGGATCCCGAGGCGTTCCCAGGCCAGGTTGGAGATATAATCCCTCCACCTAGTCCTGGGTCTTCCCCGAGGCCTCCTCCCAGCTGGACGTGCCTGGAACACCTCCCTAGGGAGGCGCCCAGGGGGCATCCTTACCAGATGCCCGAACCACCTCAACTGGCTCCTTTCGACGCAAAGGAGCAGCGGCTCTACTCCGAGCTCCTCACGGATGAGTGAGCTTCTCACCCTATCTCTAAGGGAGACGCCAGCCACCCTCCTGAGGAAACCCATTTCAGCCGCTTGTACCCTGGATCTCGTTCTTTCGGTCATGACCCAGCCTTCATGACCATAGGTGAGGGTAGGAACGAAAACTGACCGGTAGATCGAGAGCTTTGCCTTCTGGCTAAGCTCTCTTTTAAATCTAACGGTGCGATAGATTGAATGCAATACCGCACCCGCTGCGCCGATTCTCCGACCAATCTCCCGCTCCATTGTCCCCTCACTCGCGAACACAACCCCAAGGTACTTGAACTCCTTCACTTGGGGTAAGGACTCATTCCCTACCTGGAGAAGGCATTCCATCGGTTTCCTGCTGAGAACCATGGCCTCAGATTTAGAGGTGCTGATCCTCATCCCAACCGCTTCACACTCGGTTGCGAACCCGATCCAGTGAGTGCTGAAGGTCGCAGGCCGATGATGCCATCAGGACCACATCATCTGCAAAGAGCAGCGATGAGATCCCCAGCCCACCAAACTGCAACCCCCCCACCCGACTACGCCTCGATATCCTGTCCATAAATACTACAAACAGGATTGGTGACAAAGCGCAGCCCTGGCGGAGGCCAACCCTCACCTGAAACGAGTCCGACTTACTACCGAGAACCCGGACACAGCTCTCGCTTTGGTTGTACAGAGATTGGATGGCCCTGAGAAGAGACCCCTCACCCCATACTCCCGCAGCACCTCCCACAGTATCTCCCGGGGGACCCGGTCATACGCCTTCTCCAAATCCACAAAACACATGTAGACCGGTTGGGCATACTCCCAGGCTCCCTCCAGGATCCTTGCGAGTGAAGAGCTGGTCCGTTGTTCCACGACCAGGACGGAATCCGCATTGTTCCTCCTCAACCCGAGGTTCGACTATTGGCGAACCCTCCTTTCCAGCACCTTGGAGTAGACTTTACCAGGGAGGCTGAGAAGTGTGATACCCCTATAATTGGCACACACCCTCTGGTCCCCTTTTTTTAAAGGGGGAACCACCACCCCAGTCTGCCACTCCTTTGGCACCGTCCCAGACTTCCACGCAATGTTGAAAAGGCGTGTCAACCAGGACAGCCCCTCCACACCCAGAGCCTTGAGCATTTCTGGACGGATCTCATCAATCCCGGGGCTTTGCCACTGTGTAGTTGTTTGACTACATCAGTGACTTCCGCCTGGGAAATCGACGACAATCCCCATTATCCTCCAGCTCTGCCTCTAACATAGAGGGCGTATTAGTCGGATTCAGGAGTTCCTCAAAGTGCTCCTTCCACCGCCCTATTACCTCCTCAGTTGAGGTCAACAGTGTCCCATCCTTACTGTACACAGCTTGGATGGTTCCCCTTCCCCTCCTGAGGTGGCGAACAGTTTTCCAGAAGCACTTTGGTGCCGACCGAAAGTCCTTCTCCATGTCTTCTCCAAACTTCTCCCACACCCGCTGCTTTGCCTCTTTCACGGCAGAGGCTGCAGCCCTTCGGGCCCTTCGGTACCCTGCAACTGCCTCCGAGTCCTCCGGGATAACATATCCCGAAAGACTCCTTCTTCAGTCTGACGGCTTCCCTGACCACCGTTGTCCACCACGGTGTTCGTGGGTTACCGCCCCTTGAGGCACCTAAGACCCTAAGACCACAGCTCCTCGCTGCAGCTTCAGCAATGGAAACTTTGAACATTGTCCACTCGGGTTCAATGCCCCCAGCCTCCACAGGGATGCACGAAAAGCTCCGCCGGAGGTGTGAGTTGAAAGTCTGTTGGACAGGGGCCTCCTCCAGACGTTCCCAATTTACCCGCACTACACGTTTGGGCTTACCAGGTCTGTCCAGAGTCTTCCCCCACCCTCTGACCCAACTCACCACCAGATGGTGATCGGTTGACAGCTCTGCCCCTCTCTTCACCCGAGTGTCCAAAACATATGGCCTCAGATCAGATGAAACGATTATGAAATCGATCATTGACCTTCGGCCTAGGGTGCTCTGGTACCAGGTACACTTATGAGCATCCCTATGTTCGAACATGGTGTTCGTTATAGACAATCCATGACTAGCACAGAAGTCCAACAACAAACAACCACTCTGGTTTAGATCAGGGAGGCCGTTCCTCCCAATCACGCCTCTCCAGGTGTCTCCATCATTGCCCACGTGTGCGTTGAAGTCCCCCAGCAGAACAATGGAGTCCCCCACTGGAGACTTTAGACTTGCATTCTTTAATTTAACTTCTTGTGACAAGACAAAAGCTGGACTCTGTGCAAAGAACACTACTAACCATGCTATGATGGACCTGAGCAGCTACAGAGATGAGCCCTGTGCTACATCCGTAAGCTGAATTGTAACCTTGAATTTAAGATTGACTAGATAAATGAGGAAGTTGAAGCTATTTAAAAAGTTGTTGAAATAGCTAGTTTTAAGTGCACATATTATGCTAATTTTCAGGTTCATAATTGTATTTAGAGGTTTTACAAGAATAGGTTTATGTGGTTTAATTTTCAAAAAACAAAAAAAATATTTTTGTTGTACTGCACATTGCTGTAGCTCTCCGTTTTAGCTACCAAATGAGGCATTGCACTTCGGTTCCATCTTTATTGGGAGTTGCACATGCGTTATTATGGAACCCACGCAACTTCTAGGCAAGACCCGCCCTTCAATAGCATTCACACACTACTATTGGCCAGGCGTCCATGCTTACACAAGGTAACGTAACCCAATTTGTTCAGGTCCTATCCCCTGACCAATCGGCTATCCTAACCTTAACCACCAAAGGTCAATGCGGGACTTGCCTAGAAGTTACATGGGATCCATAATGATGCTTCGCACATGCGCAGTACCTAGTCAGTTGTAGAGTATGAGGGTGTGCCACGCTAGCGGCTAGGCGAGCATTATAACGTGTGTTACAAAGTGACACGTTTGTCTCTGAAGTAAAGGCTGGACTACAATAGAGCTGTTTGGAGCAGTTTGTGAACAGTGTTTTCTGTTGGAGATGGTAAGTCCCTTTGGGGTGGACTTGGGCTTTTTCACTTTTTAAACCTATAACGTGCACAAAAAAGATGTATAACACAATAAAGAAAAGGAAAAAGCCAAAAAGCATATTATGAGCACTTTAAAACTGAACTGTGGCCTCCAGAACAGAACTGAGGAATCCAGGAGTATCCGGCTGAATAACACGGTAAACATCATGGCGAGCTTGGTGATAAAACACAGAGAGAGGTTAGATTATTAAGAGAATTACAGCAAAAAGAATAGTTTGACATTTTGGGAAATACACTTATTGGCTTTCTTGCCCAGAATTAGATGAGAAGATTGACCGGTTCTAAAAAGAAACAGCTATAAGAAAGATGATCCATCGCTCCATTTTTTGTATCATTCTGATTACTAGCAAGTACACACTCAAGCTAAAATGTTTGGGCAGGACCACATACTCTCGAAACCTCTAGAAAAGTTGACCATTGCCTGCATTAGCTCAACATATTACTACATGTAAGACAGATGCAAAAACATGTTTCTTCTGATCTCTGATGAGACACTCTAAATGCTGCAGTGTTAAAAAAAATTTTTGTCGCTAATGGTAAGCGTTCACTCATTCACTATAGGTGGCCAGTGGATTTTGGACAATTAGCCCTAGCAATGTGTTTGTGCCAACTCTCAGACGTGACCCAAAGAGATTAATTAAACCCAATACATCTGAGTAATCTTTAACAGATTTTGCTCTCGGTTTTATGAGATCATCAAAGTTTTGCATCCACTGACTCACAGTCTCCTGCCCCTCTGATAAAGAGCACACTTCCCTCCAATCTGTTCTCAAAAAATGACCTTTCAGAAAGCAGTGGAAAACTCCCTGTGGCGAGAGCATGTTTAGATCTCACTAATGCCTCTGATAGGAACATCCACTCTGACAAACAAGCAGCAGATTAATGACCACACCATCAAACACTCTGGGATTACTTTTAGAGCAGATTTAGGACTGGTTCTTTCAAAATGTTGTTGCAAAAATGTTCTGTTTTTTTATAACAGTCATGAAAAAAACGGCATTCTTTTTGTAATGCTACAAAACAGTTGGTTTCAGAAACCCTCAAAGGTTGCTACAATGAACACCAACAGTAAATGTGAATTATGTAAATGTGAATTATATAGCTGTTTTAGTGACTAAACACAGAGAATTGGGAAAAAGAAAGAAAAATGGTAAACAGAAATACATTGACAGCTTCTCGTTGATTAAATAAACATTAAATACACATGAAACATTCATCAACAAGTGAAGAGTGGAGATTTCCAGCTGTAGAGTGAGTTTAAGCTGCTTTCTGCATGAAAGAATACCAGGGGATCATCAATCCTACTGACACGCACACACTCACACAAACTCACACACACACTTGCATCGAGGTCCCAGGATGGTAAAATCATTGAAAATGTAAGGGCTTCTCCCTATCTAAATCCATGTTAATATGACGACCACCAAGGAGAGGATGTGTGACTTTGGTCGTGGTGATGTAACTAATATCAGTCACTCAACCTGTTCAGAGTCTGATCAGCTTTCATTTGCCACCATGAAAGGATCAGCTGATAAAAGCAGCACTTCTGTTTCGCCTGGATCAACTCAAAGTTAAGATGTGACACAGATCTGATAATCTTTTGGCTTTTTGAAGTGGAAGAAACCACTTTGTGCCTGTGTAGACGGCTAAAGATAGAATCAGATCTGTGCAGCTCAAGTCCTAAAACGCACATGAGGTCTGTTGCTGGGGCTGTGGGGAGAAAAGAGAGCAAAACAAAAGTTGAGCATAAATAGGCAAATTTGAGGTGAGGACAAAAAAAATTGTTTAATAACAGACTACAGCTCAATTCACCCTAATCCAAAAGCTGTCAAGTGCTTTAGTGATCTTGATGTGTGTCCAGTGTCTGCATTATGCAGGAATGCTGCATGTTAGTATGTGAAATCACACCTCATTTACGCATGCAGCTCATGTTCAGTATGAATAGATCCAGTGTTTCAGCTGTTTGTCCAAAGCTGCTGGTAGCAATAACACTGATCACTGATCCCCAGGTACCAATACATTCCCTGGCCTGGAAACACACACACACACACACACACACACACACAAACACATTTAGCTGTCCATCGTGTTCGATGATGACACTTGCTCCAGGGATGGGGGTGGGAGGGGGTTTGGTTCAGCGAGCTTGCCGCTGGTGCCACTTCTTGTGGGCGTTGACCAACCACGACCAACTGACCCCACATCCCCCATTCCAACACACACACACACACACACACAGACATTCATACAGGTATTAATTTAAACATCCCTTTTGACCCGTGTGTGAGCACCTACAGAATAATAATTACTGACACACGGAAACACTTTCAGACTGAAAGAGCCAGGTACTATATGCACATACACACACACACACACACACACACACACACACACATGCACACACGCACGTGCACATACACAGTACCATGTATACTGATAGTGCAAATGCATACAAAAATACATATGCAAACACTTTTGTGTACAAAGAGACTTGTCACACATACTAATCTTTAAGCAATTTCTGCACACATAGATGCACATACAAACACACACACACACACACACACACACACACTCACACATAGCCCCACAAACCAACTGTACTGCTTAATCCAGTATGTTTGGTTTGGCCTGGCTTATATCATGTTTGGTTTGGTTGTGTCTTTGCATGCAGTCGAGAGAAAAATATTCCTTTTCTTTTTCTCTTCAACCTGATCTATTGAATTAAGTACCATGGAAAATGTTTAATCTAGTTGAGGCTCACCAACTATATTCCTGTAATTAAAGCTTTAGTGCGTAACTTTTTATATCCGTTACATTCAAGCCATTGCCAAATGAGTTCCTACAAAGCTAATTAAGACTATCAGTTTCACACAACTCTCTCTGTATTTCTCAGTATGGCTACGTTCAGAAACTGGTTTCGTCAGGCAACTTTGACGCTCAAAAACTCGAGTGAAGATTATTACCTCTTCTGAACAGTCCATGCTTTTTAAATCCTCCATGTCGGAAGTGTATGAATGTCACAGGATCCTACCTCCATCTTTTGTGGGATTACCCCCTGGTTTTTCCTTTTTGGAAACAAAGAGTCTCCCCAGCTGTGTCTGCTTGGAGATAGGTCCCTTTTGCCGACAGAGATTTCTAAAGCAGAGTCCGCTCTGACACTAGCTGGGTTTATCACTGCAGTACGAATCATTCTTAGACACTGGAAAAGCCAAGTAGGGCCTAGTTTTATAGACTGGCTGAAGTTAATGACAGACACAGCCTCATTTCAGGATCTTATTGCAAGACTGAATGATCGTAGGGGTAAATTCTACCAGGTCTGGTCTCATTTCCTGCATTTTATTCAATTTGAACTGACTAGTGCCCCATAATTAATATTATTATCAAGCCTAATTCGATCTCAGCCAACACCCCCATATTATTTTTATTTATTTTTTATTTTTTCTCTTCCTATTTTATTGATTATTTAGGTGTATGTGTTTTAATTGTGATTTTTTGTTGCCCACATTGCTGTATAGTGTTTGTTTAGTGCTGTTATAGGTTGTTAAATGTGGTGTGTTTCTCATATGGAAAAACAATAAAAACTTGAATTACAAAATAATCCTCCATGTCCTCCTTGGCTACTAGCAACTGCGTGAATGAGGGGTGGGGGTGCGTGCGCAATTACGGAAGGCTTGTATCATGTGGATGCAACAACAGTGGTGTTGAATCTCTCATGGGGGCGACAGAAACTACACACTATTTCTTCAACTGCCGAAGCTGACAGACGTTTGTGTTATCAAATATCATTATTGATTAAATGTTACGAGCTGATTGAGCATATATTCCAAATAATACTTCCATTGTGGATATTTCTTTTACATAAAAAAAAACAAATAATGACAAATTAGATCAAATGTCACTGTTTGCGTCTCACAATGGAGAATACCGGACACACCCAGTGCCATGTGTTGGTGAATGAAATCTCAGCCCAGATTTGTGTGTATTTTGGACTCCACGTTGTTTTGGATTGATGCCTGAGCTGCAGGGAGAGACAGAGCCAAGTATCCAGTTCACATTAACACCCGGGCACGGGGTGCGTCCACAAACTGATACCAAATTCAAATGTAAGTATTTCTCCTCTATGTTGTCTTTAATTTGTGATGAAGTTTAAAGGTTTCAGGCATTTTAATGTGTGAAAATAATTAAAGAAAAAACATCTCATGAGGGACTAATGTCTAAAGCCAAATCTGATCCAATGCACACTTCCTTGTCACATTAAATTCAGGGCCAGAGCAAACTCTGTCAAACTCAATCAATTTATTTGGAATGATCAGTAACACTCTCAACAAAACATGAGTGAATTATGATACCACCCATCAGTTTCGCTGGAGGCCCACTTCAACAGACATGGCCTTTGGTGCATACACACACAGCCTCACATTCACACACTTGCATACACACTACACTGCAGAGACATGGAATCAGTCAGGTGAAGAGTAGATTGATTGACAGAAGGTCAAGGAAACAGAACAGAAGAGTTCACTTTTCCCTCTTACATTTGAAACTTGACCTAAAGCAGCCTTACACTGAAGAAGAAAAAAACTTTATTATTTGTCACATACAATCATACAGTACAATGTCTCCATTTAACCCATAAGCATCAGGAGCAGTGGACTGCCACATAGTGTCCAGGGAGCAATTTGAGGTTCAGTGTCTTGCTCAAGGACACTTTGACATGTAGCTAGAGGAGGCCAGGATCGACCCACCAATCTTGTGGTTGAGGGCCAACCCTCTCTACCTCTGATGCACAGCAACTGACATAGAGGCAGTCCATCACACCTTATGTAATTCACATTTCAGTGGACAGCAGGTAAAAAGCTATAATGTTTGAGCCCGAATCATCTACTTTTTATCTGGTGCACCTCCAAAAACATTACTTGTATTAAACGTAATTTGTTTTTGAAAAGCCAACACTTCCATGCAAAACATTTTTTAAATATCATACCACTAATAAAACCAATACAACAGATATAACAGCAACATCAAACAAAGAGTTAAGAAGGTAAAATTGTATGATGTATTACAAATGATGAAATAAAAATGGTTAAATTAATTGCATAAAAATATTTATTTGAAGTATTTCAAAAGTGATTTTGTTTCCCTGCAGGTGTACACAGTGTTTTCTGAAGCAAAAGGTCCATCATGGCAAAAGCTAGCAGAACCAAACACACTAAACCAAACTACCTGCGTGCCTCCAAAGGGCCGTTATCTGGCTGCAATTCCACTGTGAATCAGATGAAGCAGAGACAATGGTTGTTTCTGAAAACTCCAAACAGAGGGCTACAACCTGTAAGGTTTTACAGGTTTTCTATGTTCCTGAAGGATTGGATGGTGGAGGAAGCCATCTGAAAGAAAAGTTGATGTAGAATAAACCAGGTTACAGTCGTCATGAATCCATAAATCATAAGTCAGAAAGTTGCCCTAAGAGTTGAAATAATTATATATATATATAATAATAATTTTTGGCAAGCCTTTTTTAGCAAGAGATTCTGAGGTATGATGTTACAGTAATAGATGCATCTTATCTAATTGTAATTACTTTAAACTGATGTCAACAATGTTTACAGACATAATTCTACATCGCTTGAGCTTTAATATTACTAAAAGTTATTGATCCCTTCCATAATTTATACCTGTGGTGCTGAGTGCAGTTTATGGAGGAGGAAGAGAAGCATGTCTGCAGAAGTGCATACTACAAAACAAAGTGTTTCATTTTGATCTATTTTATTTGTGTGTGTATGTATGTGTGTGTGTGTGTGTGTGTGTGTGTGTGTGTGTGTGTGTGTGTCCAAAAGCAATTTGTATTTGAGCTATAATATTGCAGTTACATTTCTCCTGACAGAGCAGATTGCAACTTGGGTTTAAATGCTGCAACGGTGAGGATGAAACTCAGATGACAGATGGTTATTCTAAGCAGACCATTGATTCCAGTAAGAGACAAACCTTCCCTGCAGAGTGCTGTTTGTCTAAGTGTTTCTCCAGCCAGAGGATATCAAACCACCCATGAGTCTGAATGCAGAGTTACATACAACATAGACAACTGTCTCTGTCTGAAAAGTAGAAAACCAATGAAGATTTTTGGCTGAAGAAAGAGCTACATTCCCAGACTCATGGCTATTCCATTGCATGCACACATACACACACAAAAATTACGATAAACATCTTTTTGTATTAGTTTAGATAGAAAGGTGGTAACACTAAAGTGAAACACGCTGCATGACAATCTTTCATGCAAAACACACACATGTATACTGTTGCACAAAGCCTCATGCATGCAGGGACACACAAGCTGCACACACAGAAGCATAGTCAGGGATTTATTGGGAACAGAGTTTTTGGTTTGTACTTTGAGAGGCAATTTGAGAGTCACTAATGTCAGAGCTAAAACTAAAACACAGCCTCTAGTAAAACACGCCCCAAGACTGCCTGTAACACACACACACACACACACACACACACACACACACACACACACACACACATATATGCACCCAGAGTTACACTCTTACAAACACACTTTCTTGAAAACACACACCTGTTTGACGCCTTAACACACCTGTACTGTATCTGTCTGCTAAGAAAGAACTTAAAGTAAGAATCCATTAGGTTTGGCAGCATGGGTCAGTTTGTGTGTGTGTGTGTGTGTGTGTGTGTGTGTGTGTGTGTGTGTGTGTGTGTGTGTGTGTGTGTGTGTGTGTGTGTCTGTGTGTGTGTGTGTGTGTGTGTGTGTGTGTGTGTGTGTGTGTGTGTGTGTGTGTGTGTGTGTGTGTGTGAGAGAAAGAGAGAGAGAGAGAGAGTTGAAAGAAGATAAGAGAGCAGCAGGGAAGTTGTTTGAAGTGAATTTGAGTCTGTGAATTTGTAAAACAATTGGCCATGGGGAAATAACCTCTGCTGTGCAATGGTGAGACAAACAGACAGCAGATATTGAACTTCAGCAAACTGTGTATACTGTACATCAGTGTTCAGAGTTTTCTACAAGTTGTACAAAAGTAGCTATTAGCTCCATTCAATACTCAGAGAGACAGACAGAGAGGCAGGGAGACGGAGAAACAGACCGACATTCCTTTATGAGCAAACCTGGACTAGGACAGATGCACAGTCGAAGCTGAAAATATTGCGTCTGTGAAACTGCCTGGTTAAAGAGAGAGGAGGGGGAGGCAATAAAGCAGGCAAGCCAGAAAGAGAGAATGGAGAAGAAAGAAAACAGTCACAGGGAGCGAGGAAAGGCAGCAAGATGGCAGATGAAAGATTGCTGTGCTCCTATGTGTGCTGCGGCAGAAGTAATAGGAGGTGAAGGAGGTGGTGGAGGGTACCCTAACATCAAAGAAGAATATGAGTTTGACCCCTGACTATTGTAAAGATACAGTTACTCCCTGAAACAGCTCTAATAAACGCACGCACACACACACACACACACACACACACACACACACACGCTGTAAACTGTACCTAGTGGAACAAACACAGTCATTATCTGCCATTTTCTCTTCTTGGCCTCTTTTCTTTCTGTTCTGCGTGGCTTACTTTGTATCTTTATCTCTCCTCTGTCTGACCCAAATGCCAATAGAGTAAATACAATTAAAGCTTTTTCACCCTGAAACACACATACACACACACACACACACACAAAAAGTCACAGATAAGCGTGAGTGTTCTACGAATAAGATTTAAATATTGTAGAGCTTTAGAACAACTCTTCTACGCACTACACACTACTCATCAGCCGAAATCACAGAACGGAGCTACACTAGAGACAAGTGTCACCTTCTCTCTAATTGAGAAACCGCAGATTCACCCTGTTTGTTCAGATTATTAGTATTCTGGTGCTGAACACGTGCACTGTGGTAGGAAGTCATATCAGCATAACCATCAAAACTGAAGAGCAGAATACGAAATTGCTCCTAACAGGATCAACAAAGCTGTATTCACTAACAGTGGCTGAAGCTGTTGGAAAAAACATTTTCTCATTTCCTGCAGCCTCCAAGAAAGGAGATATTAAAGTCTGAGTAGTGAACAGCATACTGACATGGTGTTTTACAATTTCTGAAAATCGAGTTGACCAGATTCAAACCGTTGATGCTTTTTGGGGCTGCCACAAACATAAAAAATTGCATCAAGAAACACTGGCTGTATCTTATTAGTCTAAACATTTTTTTTTCCTTTTCTATCCAACTTGACCTCAATTGAAAACATCATGAGGTCACACAGACATAAAAAGGGAATTTGTAAGTGGATAATATACCTCAGCTAAAGATAAGCAATGGTACACATTTAACCCCTTAATATCCAGGTTCCTTTCATTTTTATTAGCTTGTTCCTATTGTTCCTACTGAAGTTGTATGATGTTGTCACAGTATGAAATATTAAAATCCTAGATTCAATGTTTTTATGGCTGCACCACTACATGAACATGTAAATATTCTGGATGTCTTGTGCATCACTTCATACACACTTCCACCACCAAAATTCAATATTCTGATATGCTGTGATCTCCAGTAGAATTTAAAACAAACCTATGGGGGTTTGCAAAGTGTTTGGGTGCACAGCATGCGTTTGTACTGACTGTGGTACCAGTGGGAGTGGAATTGGAGAGGTTTATTATTATTAAGAGTAAGAATTTATCAGTGGTTATCATGATTGCAACATATATACTTCAATTTGTTCAGTCAGGAACCATCCTAACACAAAAAGTCAAGGCTTTTTCACCATCTCCGCTGTCTCTACAACAGAGCTAATCATTCTTAT